>NW_010125742.1:0-746 GCF_000699245.1 Pterocles gutturalis | reverse complement strand
CCATATGACCCCCCATAGCCCCCCCAGCCCCGTCTGTTTTTCCCAGTTAAAGCGGACAAGAAGGCGGCGCAGGAGAAGATGCTGCAACAGGAACACGAGAGACAGGTGGGGGGGCAACTAGTTAAGGGGGACTGAACTGGTTAACCAGGACAGCTGGGTAACGGGGACTGAGCTGGTTAAGGGGGGTTGGAGCTGGTTAATGGGGACAGAGCTGGTTAAGGGAGGTTGGAGCTGGTTAACAGGGACAGAGCTGGTTAACGAGGACAGAGCTCTTTAACGAGGACAGAGCTGGTTAACAGGGACTGAGCTGGTTAAGGGGGATTGGAGCTGGTTAATGAGGACAGAGCTGGTTAAGGGAGGTTGGAGCTCGTTAACGAGGACAGAGCTGGTTAAGGGGGGTTGGAGCTGGTTAACAGGGACAGAGCTGGTTAACGAGGACAGAGCTCTTTAACGAGGACAGAGCTGGTTAACAGGGACTGAGCTGGTTAAGGGGGATTGGAGCTGGTTAATGAGGACAGAGCTGGTTAAGGGAGGTTGGAGCTCGTTAACGAGGACAGAGCTGGTTAAGGGGGGTTGGAGCTGGTTAACAGGGACAGAGCCGGTTAACGAGATGTTCTTCTCTTGCAGGAGCGCGAGGACGAGCTGCGGGCCATGGCCCGGAAGATCCGCATGAAGTAAATCCTCTGCCCCCCTCCTCCAGTGGATCCAGTGGGTCCGGGGCTGCCCCGTGCCCCCCCCCACCGACC
>NW_010125741.1:5208-5453 GCF_000699245.1 Pterocles gutturalis | reverse complement strand
AAGCGTTTCGGCGGATCCGGGGGTCTCCCAACCTCCCCGCAAGCCTGGACGTGCCACCCCCGGAGGAATGGAAAGGAGGTGAAAGGAGGGATGGAGTGGTTGAGGTCGTTTGGTGAAGGGAGGGAGGTAGGTGGGAGGGATGCGGGGCTCCCGGAGGAAGGAGAGGGATGCGGGTTCCTCCCCTGAAGAATGGAGGGATGCGGGTTCTCCTGGAGGGGAAGGAAGGGTGGAGGGATGGAGGTTGT
>NW_010125741.1:0-5110 GCF_000699245.1 Pterocles gutturalis | reverse complement strand
GGGATGCGCTTTCCCCGCGAAAAAAGAAAGGACGGAGGGATGCGGGGAAAGGAAAGCGAAGGATGCGGGTGTCCACCGGAGGAAAGATGAGGGTCTCCTCCTCCAAAAAAAAAAGGAGGGATACGGGTCCACACCAGAGGAAAGATGAAAATCCACTCCTGTTTTTTAAAAAAAAAAAAAAAAAAAAAGAGGGATGCGGGTCCCTGCCCGAGGTGCGCGGTCGCTGCGCACAGGGCCGGCGGTCCTGAGCCACGAACAGGAATCGCTCCTTTCCTTCTTTCCTCCCTTCCCTCCCTTTCATCATTTCCTCTGTGTTTTCTGTGTTTATTCCTCGCTTCTGTTGCCCCAGACCTTGGCTGAATCCAAAGCATCACAAGTTATTATTTATTTTAACCGGCAGGTTGGCTTTTTTTTTTTTTTTTTGTTTGTTTGTTTGTTTGTTTAGAGAGCGTTAAATGCCTTTCTGGGTGGGGAAATGTCCTTTTGGTCTTTTCTGCATATTTAAAGTCGCGGGCACAAATTATATTTGCTTTGATTATTACCAGTTTGAATGCATTAATTTGCTAGTTATTAAAAATAATGCGGGCTTAATTCTCAGCACCTGCAGAGTATCATTTGGTTTGCAAATGAAACAAATTGAAACTCGGCAGAAAATAGGCTCCTGGCTGTTGCGTGGTTCTCCTAGAATCCTGCTCCCAAATTGTATTTTCGAGGGGCCTGATCCTGCCTGTCCCACTGATGCTCAGGAGAGCTTTGCCCTGGGCTCGGCGGGTTGCAGGGACAGGGCCAGTGCTGGAGCTGTGTGCTGATATTTCAGATCTCGCTGCTAATATTTGCATCTCTTTTTATTCGTTTCCTCCCTCGTTCCTTCTTTAAAAGCCATATGGCCCGAACCCCCTGGAGAAGAAGAGGTTGGCTTTTTCCTGCTAATGCTGTAGACTTCAGGGGTTGGTTGTTATCTTTGGTTATCTAGCTGTATGAGTGGTGTCAATTCTTCATAAAGCTAGATAACCGAAAGTAAAAATAACCCCATTACACGCCTGAGGAGGATGTGGAGAAGAAAGGAAATTCATCAAAAGGAAGAGGAGGAAAAGAAAAGATGAAATGGAAAAAAAAAAAAAAAAAGGAAGAGAAAGGAAATGAGGAAAAAAAACTGGGGGAAAAAAAAAGGCAACTTTTGAGACTGGAATTAAAACCCGAGGTAGGATTTTTTTTTTTTTTTTTTAAAGCACCTATTTGCCTCCTATGATTTTAAGAAAGAGTTTACTGATTCTGTGCATGAGAATAATACGTCTGTCTTGGGAAAGGCAAGGATGTTGCCGCTCTCTCCTCGGCTGTTAACTGTAATTGAATTAACAAAGTAAAACTTCCAATCAGATTATGAATTAGTTAAGTACAGGACACAGACTACAGATCGAGGATGAACTTTCATTGCGTAACCAGTCGTATAGCATCAGAGAATCCATAAATCAATACAGATTACCGTGTTGGATTATCTGGTTAATAAAGCAGCAACAGAGCAATGTTTATTAACGGTTGTTTTGCAAATACGAACGCTGGATTATTTTTAATTTTTTTCTTTTTTTTTTTTCTCTCCCATTCCCTATCTGTTACGTGTTTAATTTTCTTCCCTGACAGATATAACTTGATATCAGGCTTAGAAAGAAGGATATGGTGATTTGGAAAATGGTTTCTTGCAGTTTTCTTTGTTTTTCTCCCCTAATACCTCTATCCAAGCGCTTTCTTTCTTCTTTTAACCCTTTGTCTATGAACATTTCTTTGAATGGACCAAAGATTCCAAGATTGGGGATTTACAAAAAAAATATACTTGCGTATGAAACCGCTTGAGACTAATTGGGGAACTTGATTTTGTAGAATTTATCCTCTCTGATATCCCCCTTCAGTGGATTATGTGTCAAACTCTTCCTTATGGAAACTGAGATTTATTTATTTTTTTTTTTTTTTAACCTGCTTTGCTGTAGAAGGGAATTTTGGGTCAAAGAGATGAACTGGGTGATTCCCGCTCAGGTTTAATGGTTGGACTGGTTGCCTTAGATGCCACCTGCACAACAGAGCAACCCTCTTGGAAAGGTGTCTTGTTGCCTAGAACACAAAGATCTTGTGATGGATTAAGATACACGTGATATAAAACCTCAAAATGGTGATTGTGAGAAAAAAAATAATTTCATAATAATAAAGAACAAATGCAGGTGACAGCACCTGAGTTAATTTAGGAAAGGAGCAATTCTAGCACTGAAACTTTACAAAAAAACCTCTTGTGAGAGATGTAGAGAAAGACCTGACTTTGGACCCTTGCTGGACCCGCTCGTTTCGCTCGTGTGCTCATCGGGATCTTTGAGGGGGGGGAAAAAAAAAAAAAGAAAAGCAGAAGAAATTGTCCCTGGTACCTTGTCTGGGGAAAGGCTGTAGCTCTGGGTGTCATGTGAAAGATTTCTCCTATTCCTATGATTGCTCTAAATGAATAAACAAGATATTTTTTTCCCCCCTCACCCATGGCCCTATAATTCAGAATAATTCAGTGCATGATCTGCTTGGGGAAAGCTTAAGGAAAACTTCCTTTCTGCTGTCCCTTCGAGGTTCATCTACGTGATGCTATTGTTCCTGGTGCTGCAGCCAGTGGTGGCAGGGACGTAGGGAACTTTTACCGGCTCTTCTTTTATTCCCTGCTTCGTTCTCTGTTGCCTCTCCGCCGCTCTTTTTTAAAGTGCTGCTCTCCTGGAGTGGTGGCTTGTCCCCAGCTGGAGGAGGACATTGCAGAGGACGAGGCAACAGAGAACCAGCTCCAGAAAGTGTCCGAGATGTGGTCCATGGAAGGGGGGAGAGAGCATCCTCCATGGAAGGGGGGAGAGAGCATCCTCCATGGAAGGGGAGAGAGAGCATCCTCCATGGAAGGGGGGAGAGCATCCTTCATGGAAGTGGGGAGAGCATCCTCCATGGAAGGGGAGAGCATCCTTCATGGATGCTCTCACCCCAAGCATCTTCTGGGCTGCCGTTGGACACCCTTGGCTTGGTGGCAGCAGGATGTCACCGCATGGAGCTCTCATCCTCCTCCATCCCTCCAAGGCAGCTGGAGGCAGGAGGAGAGCGGTTGCCGGTTGAGTCGGCACCCCCCAGTCTCGCCGGCCGGGATGTGCCCATGGGCGATGCCAGCGTTGAGCAGTGGCCTGTAAGTCCTCGTGCAAAGGGGTCCAGTGGCTCGCCCGGGGACGAGGGACTTTTATTCTTGGGTGAGCCGCCATGTGCCATCCACCATTGGCCGGTGTCTTCGTTCAAGGGGGGGAAAAACGCTTTTTTTGGCCAATCAGGGGCTGGAAGTGATGCTGCGTGCTCATCTTTTGGTGCACCGAGGTGACCAATCCTGGTCGGTGCGGGGCCACGGTGGCCCTGCCATAGGCTGGTGGTGGATGGTGTCACTTGCTTGGGTGTAACAAAGGCACGAGCAGAAACGGGGGGACACGACCTGGGACGAGGGCGAAACTCGTTGGGGAACGTAGCGACTCGGAACGTAGGGAGCCCGTGCGTGGCGGGCAGGATGCGGGGACAGGAGGTGGCTGTGCTGGGCGGTGATGGAGGGACAGGGCGTAAAGCCCATCGTGCCCCACCTGGCTCTCTGGAGCTTGTTCACCCCATTTCCCACTGCAAAAAAAACCCTTTAAAGTGGTCGTGAACCCCGCGTTGTGCTCAGAGTGTGGTGAGACCGCAGGGCTGAAGCAGTGAGACCGCGGGGCTGAAGCATCTCCGGGTCTTCACCCGTCCCTTTGTGCTCCCGGCCTGGCAGGACCAAAGGGAACCAGTAGCACCCATCCCGCTCCCCTCAGCGGGGGCAGACCAGCGGGTGGGTGCCTTGGGACCCTCGGCGCCGCGAGCTTTGCCGCCGCTCCCCGCGGTCCGTAGGTGCTGTCGGAACATGTCACTCCCCGTGCGGGTGGAGATTTCTTTCGAATTCATTTTTTTTGGCTGTGGTGGGTGACTGCTCAAAGAGGTGGGACTGGCTGCTTGGCCTTTGGGCACATGAGCTGGAATAGTCTTGCAAAAAAAATTTTTTTTTTCCTTTTCTCCCCGATTTACTACCAGAG
The DNA here is from genome assembly GCF_000699245.1 of Pterocles gutturalis. Taxonomy (NCBI): domain Eukaryota; kingdom Metazoa; phylum Chordata; class Aves; order Pterocliformes; family Pteroclidae; genus Pterocles; species Pterocles gutturalis. The sequence continues at coordinate 1,013 of NW_010125741.1, read as the reverse complement.
TACACTGAGAAAGCCCAGCGTGTTGGCGTGACGTTGATCCAAATTGCAGCTTACATGTGGCCGTTTAAGCTTGCCTGGACTCTCTGATTTGACTGGTTCACACTCAGCACTGTCTACTCTGTTCTCCCTTCTGGCCACGTAACTGCTGGAGACGTTAATAGGAGACGTGCTCGCGTGTTCTGTATCGACAGATTAGCTCTCCGCATCCTTTTTCATGCTTAGGAGCAGTACGTTTGGAGAAAAAAAAATAAAATATATTAAAAAAAGGAGCAAATAAAATAGTAATTTTTCTATGGTCCGGTCAGTCATTGAGAAGAGCTTATGCAAATTTAATTAATGAAAGTTATTAATTTCATTCAATATCTCGCTTTCATCTAGGAGAGAGCTTGCGATTGAGTTGCCTTTAGCTCCTGTTTGTAGTGCTCGTGCCAGGGATGCAGAAATGCAGCAGACGGGTCTGTTGTTGAGTCCGAAGCCCCTTCGTGCCACTCTCATCGCGTAAGGGATGTGCTGCGGCCGGCACGGCAGGTCTGGGGACCAGCAAATGTGCAGAAATATTTGTGCTGGTCAACGCTGCTGGTGGCTGTTAACTTTTTCTTTGTGAAGCATAAAAAAATCTTATATTTTTTAAAAAAAAGAATATTAGCAAATTTTCAGCCCCAAACTGTGAAAAATAGTTAAAAAATTGTTTTAAAAAATCAGGATTGATTTGTGTTTGAGGAAAGCAGATATTTCCTGACGGAAGGAATTTTCTGCTGGCCTTCTTTTATAATTTTAAGCCGAAAAAAACAACAAAAAAAAGGGCGCCCTGATGGCTCCAGCCCATTGAGGTCTCCGCAGACCAAGAATTGCCCCTTTTCCTCCCCAGCCTCTCCCTCCCACCCTGGGCCCAGCGCGCGGTGCCTTGGGCACGTGTGGACTGGCACCCCAGTGCAACCCCAGAGAAATCACGTTGATATGATATATATGTGTATGTATATCTATATATTAAAAAAAAAAAAAATTTTTCCCTC
>NW_010125740.1:0-2753 GCF_000699245.1 Pterocles gutturalis | reverse complement strand
CTGTCTCAGCTTAACCCAGGACAAATGCAAAAAACACAATGAGACAGTCCCAGCGCCAAAACACCCATCGCCACCCATCCCGATGGCTGTTCCCAGCCATGCACTCGGCAGACGGGAAGGGGACAGGCAAGGCTGTGCTGGGCTCCTGGCTCTGGCGGCATGCACAACTGCTCTGCCACACCCCTACCCACCGCCCTCAACCCCTCCCTGAGAAATTTGGGTACAGAACGGCCAGAGCCGCACAGGCACAGCTCTGCTGCAGCGCAGGCACCAACGCATGTTTGGGCTGCGGCAGCTCCGGCTTTCAGTGGATGTGCCGGCTGCGGGAAGCTGGCTGGTCCCAGGGGACTCATGGAGAAAGAGAGAGCGCGGAGCCAAGCGCCATGGCAAACAGCTCTCCTTAGAGCTAATGACTGCACATCTCCCCTCCCTGGGCGCTCCATAAACACGGCTATTAATTCCTCCGAAGCCGCATCGCTGGCGAGCCGGCGCAGCGACCGCAGCAGACGCGCTGAGGATTGCGGCTCTGCGCGAGCCACTGCTCCTCGCCAGCCTGGCTGGCGGCAAGCAAAGCCCTGCAGGGCCCAAACCCCCGCTGTGTTTGGGGGGACAGGGGGTCCTTGGGACCCCAGGAGGCAGCGTGAGCACCCTGCCCAGAGGCAGCGTGAGCGCCCTGCCCAGCCCGCCAGGAGCCTGCGCAGCAGACATGTGGGAACAGCTCTGAGCAGCCGGGGGTATATTTAGCTCAGCAGCCACAATAGAAAGCAGTCTCTGATGTGCTCAGCTCTAGACTCGCTCCCGTCGCCTTCCCAGGGTCCCACCCTCCTCCAGGAAAATTAAGCCCAGGTTTAATTACTTTTTGACCGATGTGATGCGCTTTCCCCCCCACCCCACACATGCACAGTGGCCATTGTCCCCAAGGAACAGGCAGAGGAACAAACTGTATCCAGGGCATTTTTGGCTTTTTTTTTTCTCTCAATAAAAATGAGAACAGGGTTTTCAGCAAAATATTTATTTCTTTTTTTCCACCCCAATCACCCCAGGTGTTTAAACATGTGCACATGGCTTTGGAAGAGAGGATGGACAGCAGTGCAGGAGGGATGTGCACACATGAATTTTCCACAGGGCAATGGGGGACCCACCTCGAGCCTGGCCATGCTGTGCTGTTCCAGCCATCCACACGCTAACACTGACGTCCCCCCCATTCCCTCCCCCCAAACCTCACTGCATCACTCGTCCTGGCTCTCACAGCCAGGGGACCTGCGGCGGCTGGAGGGGACCCAGCCCTCAACATGCTCCCCCTTCCCGTCCTGTCCCCACCAGGGTGACTGGAGACACAGGAACCCCCCAGGAGGTTCCTGCTCTGCAGGCAATCGGCCAAGCACCCCCCAGGGATGTCCTTGGGAGCTGCTGCACAAATACTACGGACTCCTAGTACAAGAGCGGGACAAGCGGAGCAGGAGGGCAGGAATGAGAGCCAGCAGCCACAACCCCAGACGGAACAGTACGGAGATGCCACCCAGCACCACCAGAGATTCACGTGGCCGCCAAGAGACATAGTAGAGGGTGTCTCTTGGGCAGTGCAGCTGCTCCTCCTGCTCCCCAGTGTCCCACTGTCCCAGCTCTCCAACACGGGGGGGGAGTCCCAACCCTGCCCTCCCAGGAGGAACATCACCATTCCAGGTGCTGGGCAATGTGAGACCCTGGTTGGGCCAGGCAGGCGTTCACGTGTAGTTCAGGTCATGCCTAGGCACCACAATACCTCCTCCAAACATCACATAAGCATCTGCAGGACCAGCACGGGCCCTCTCCTTGGCCCTGTCCTCAACCCCACCAGGTGATACTGGGGCAGCTGGCAGCCCTTGCCATGCTCTGCCTCGGTTTCCCTGCTCTGCATCAGAGATCAACAACCTTGGTAGTCATAAGGTCACCACTTGGGTACATTCTGGCACTTCTTATCCCAATTTCTACCAAAGAAGACGCTGGCCATGTTCTGTCTGTCCATGGGTCCACGAGAACTGGGTGTGATGCTGTCAGGGCGGATGATGGAGCTGCTCCTGCTCACCTGCATCTGGACACAGCCACCCCACTCTGCGCCTGGTCACGGGCCACCAGTCAGAAGGACAGCGCGTGCCCAGCACCAGCACCCACTGCAGAGCCAAACACACCAGGGTGTCCTGTCCTAAAGGGCTGGGACCCCCACGGAGAGCCCTGCTGATCCCCTGGAAGCCCACAGCAGAGGCTCCTACGCTTATTTGGCAATTAGGGATTTATCTGCTAAGTAGCAACTAAACGTGCCTCGCCACCCCCCAGCTCAGGCAGGCATGGAGCAGAGCCCCAGCTCCACGGGGCAGCCCGCGCCCAGCCGTCCCCACGCTGGCACAGGTGACAGCTTCTGCTCGAAGCTGGCTAGAGGAGGACACAGGGTGTCCTGGGGCCAGCAAGATGATCAGCACCAGCCCCATCTCCCTCCCGCCCATCTGATAAATGAGCCTTGGCACAGGCAAGGAGGAGCGAGCCGGCAGGACTGCAGGGGCAGCACACCACCACCTCCGACCCCCGGGCTCAGCTCACTGTGCAGGGACGGTGACAAGGGATCGGGCGCCCAGGACAGAGCTGCACGGTCCCGCCTGAGTGCTCCTGCCAAGCAAACCTGGCGCTTCCCAGCCCCGGGCACCCAACACAGGGCTGGGAAGCAGACAGATGCACAGACAGAGACAGAGGTGCAGGCAGGGGTGCAGATTGCTTCTTCC
>NW_010125739.1:0-1854 GCF_000699245.1 Pterocles gutturalis | reverse complement strand
GAGAGCAACCACCCGGAGGGAGATGACCCGGAGCAAAAGAGATCAGGAACCAAAAGGGACGATCTTCAGGGTCCTCACCTGTATACTGGGCATGACGTGTATGTTATGGAATAGATTATTGGCCACTCTGGGTCTCAGTCCTGAACCTAAGATCAAATCCTGGGCTAGTACCTGAGGCTGTGCTCCCTCCCGGCTTCTCTGGTCTGCGGACCTTGGCAGCTGCGTAAACATCACTTTTTATCAGCTTTCTTCTGAGCACAAATCCAAAACACAGCCTCTCGCTAGCTATTATGAAGAAAGTTAACTCTATCTCAGCTTAACCCAGGATATTCTCCACCCCTTATTCCATACCATTCACATCATGCTCAGATCCCACTATTTTCCCTTAATCTATGGACCACCCCTCCATAACTTTATTGAGTTCATTTAGTCCATGACTTTGAGCTCCAACTGTCATGGAAGTCTTTCAAGGCAGGATAAAAATTATGCAGAGTTGCAGGGTCCGCTCAGTTGGTAGAGCATGTTGTTGGACGCAGGAGATGGATGTTGTATAGTCTCTCTGTTGCATGCTGCACCTGAAACTTACACTTCTGGTGTACCTGGCACAGTCTATGTCCATGGTCTGCAAGTTGACGATGTCAATCTCAGGGAAGTTGCTGGACATCAATTCTGATTCCGTTGAACCTGCATGATTCTTAATCATTAGTTTAATATATAACAATCATAGTAATGATAATATGCAATGGCAGGGTTATGCAGAAGTTAACACTGTACAACTAAATTTATCGGCTGCTTTCACCCATCATCAAATCCCATTGAGGTACACATCAAACCTCGCCGTCCTTCTGCATCACCCACCAAGTATACCCAGGTCCTTGAGCAAAAGCAATACCATGAATGGGTTTATCTTTACCTGAGGCAGGACTAACCCAGATTGTCTTCCCCAGAATATTCTTGATATGCACCACAGGGACTTCATCCCCGACTACAGTTCGTAAAAGTTCTGACTGGGCAGGACCAGCCTGATTGGCAGATCCTCTAGTGTTGACTAGCCAAGTGGCTTTTGCTAAATGTGTATCCCAATTGTTGAAAGTTCCACCCACCATTGCTTTCAGTGTAATCTTTAGCAGTCCATTGTATCATTCGATCTTCCCAGAAGCTGGTGCATGGTAAGGGATGTGGTACAGCCACTCAATGCCATGTTCTTTGGCCCAAGTGTCTATGAGACTGTTTCGGAAACAAGTCCTGTTGTCTGACTCAGTTCTGTCTGGGGTGCTGTGTCGCCACAAGACTTGCTTTTCAAGACCCAGAATAGTATTCCGGGTCAGTTCGGTCTGGGGTGCTGTGTCGCCACAAGACTTGCTTTTCAAGACCCAGAATAGTATTCCGGGCAGTGGCATGGGGCACAGTATATGTTTCCAGCCATTCGGTGGTTGCTTCCACCATTGTGAGTCGATAGTGCTTGCCATGGCGAGTTTGTGGGAGTGTGATGTAATCAATCTGCCACGCCTCCCCATATTTATATTTAAACCAATGTCCTCCATACCAGAGAGGTTTTAGCCGTTTAGCTTGCTATTTTATTCCTAGAAACTGAATCTCTTGTGCAGGTCCCTTGACCTTGTTTCATTTTACGGCAAAACCAGCTTTCAGGAGGATTTGTATTACTTTCTCTCCTTTCTCAAAAACTTCTCCTGCTGTGTTGCCCCACACAATGATGTCGTCGATGTATTGCAGGTGTTCTGGAGCCCCACCCTGCTCCAGTGCATTCTGGATCAGTCCATGGCAAATAGTGGGGCTGTGTTTCCACCCTTGGGGCAATTGGTTACAGGTTTACTGGATGCCCCTCCAGGTGAA
>NW_010125738.1:0-22838 GCF_000699245.1 Pterocles gutturalis | reverse complement strand
AGCGGCCACATGCACAGGAAGCAAGTAACGTGGTACCAGGCAAGAGGCTAGCAGAGGAAGAGGACGCTCTTGCTGCCGCTCAGTTGGAGGAAGATGCTTTAGATTTGGACAGCAAATCAGCACAAGCTATGGCAAGGAAGGAAGCAAAGCGTTTAGTTGTAGCAAAAGGGGAGACAAGTGAACAGACAATAGAGGAAGAGAAACTGGACTCTGAATCTTTAGTAGTAGAGACCCTAAGCGATCAGAGTAGCAAACGCTCCCAAGGCCTGGAAGCCTCTAGTGGGGAAACAGCGGAAAAAGGCGCAGGTCCTGAAGCCAAAGATAGTAACGAAGATGCCAAGAAAACAGAAGACAAAGCTAATTCAGAGGAATCCCCTGCTACTAAAGAGTCCTCAACCAGTGAGGGTGGTGATCAGAAAAAGAGGTTTGTTTTTTCTCCGTTATAGACCAGATGCTATCTTTTTTCATTGGTCGTTAAGTGATGCGAATAAGCTGTTTCCTTCAATTGGCCACCGAGACTGGTGAAATTGTAGCCTATTCCTAAAGAATCTGTTTTATTTCTCCATGTGCAATGTTTTGTTTTTTTTTTTTTTAAACACAGAGGGTTTGATTTCTTTCCTTCCTCAACCTTCAAAGGTTGTTTTCTTAAATCTTTATTTGTAAACGTCTTCCTAATGTAAGTCTGTTTAAGAATCTGACTTAATTATTTCTTGTCAGATTTCTTAAATCAAGTATTCAAAGGTGTGTTTTCATTTGCAAGATATTTTCTGGTAGGTATTTAATTTTAGAATTTTTCATAATTTTTAGTTAGTCACTTTTCCTTCTGACTTGAATAATGTGTTTTGTCTTTAGCCCTGTTGAGGAGGAGAGAGATACAAAGATAATCTCAAAGGATGATAAAGGTATGTTTCTTTTAAAAAATAGAACTTCAGTGATTGCTTGGAGAAACTGTTTTTGTATTGGTTGGGGAATTTAATTGGAAAAGCATTGGAATCTATGCAGTTGTTAAATATAATCATTTTTTCACCTCTTTTTGTTTGGATTTTTTAAAAATTTATTTATGCCAAAAAGCCTGTGTGTTTTCTGAGGATATCTGTGTTGCACCCTTTTTTTTGTATCTTGATCTTCAAAGGTAGTCATTAATACTTGGCAAATATGTCCTTCATGGCACTGAAGATGCTTACCAACACCTGTTAGCGAGTCAAGAGCCTTTCGCGATTGTGTTTGCTTTACTATACGCTTGTGATTCTTCTTACCATCTTCTGTTTTGCTGAAACAATTTGGAATCTAGTATTCACGTATTCAAATGTCACAGAAATTTACAGCTTGACATTGTCTTCAAGTTAGACGGACGTTACTAAATCTTTGTCCAAACAGACCGTGTTTGCTGTGCAAATATGCATCATAAGATGAAAAATTCTTGATCAACAGTGTCAGGTGCCTACTCCTTCTTTTCATTGTACTTCTTCCTTTTAATACATCAGGCTGCTGAGTCTTTGCAGCTCACCCCACCTCTATTCTCTCCTACCTGATCAGGGCAGAAAATGTAGAACTTACTGTTAACATGCTTCTTACATACTGCAGGCAGGTAGGTTCAGCACTGTTCCAGTGATTCCTATAATAGGCAAGAAACTAATTATGAGATCAGTCTACCAACTGGACAGGAAGAATTTGCTTGTTTTTAATTGGGTTTTACAACACAGACTGAACTCATTGTCAGCTGCTTTTTCCAAGATCAGGGTTATGCCTGTCTGTGCAAGCTACTGGACCTCACCACTAGCTCCATTAGCTGCCACTAATGCTCAAAGCCTCATCCAGCCTGGCTTTGAACACCTCCAGGGATGGGGCATCTACAGCTTCTCTGGGCAGCCTGTGCCAGTGCCTGACCACCCTCACAGGAAAAAAATTTTTTCTAATATCGTCCCTCGATTAAAGCAGTTCTAAGAAATTCTGTGTATGACAAAAAAAAAAAAAAAAAAAAGGCAGATGGTTTGGAAGCAGGTAGTTGGACTGAAACCTGCTTCGCTCCATTCATTGAAGCCTATGGAACTGAACACGACCCAGGGTGATAAAAGGACAGTAAAGACATTTCAAAGGAGAGTGGAAACAGTATGCCTGTGTAAGTGCTTCACACTGAAATCCAAACACTAAAACTTGGGAGTTTAGCTCAAATGCTTTTTAATCACTAGACATTGGGTTTTCAGACTTTACAAGTATAGAAGCAGTGATAACATTATCTTTCTAGTTTAGATGCCAGATTGGACAGGTGTTCTGTAGTTCTTGCATAGTTAAAGAAAGCTTGGTCTTTTCTCGCTCCTGTAACTGAAGTCACAGGCTTCATACCCCAACTGTGGAACCTGTGTGAGCAGAAATAGGAGAGAAGTTTTCTTGCTTTCTTTACAGTGAATGTCTTTCCTGGAGAAATATGGATAATCTGCATCCCATCATCATTCCTTTGGTGTTGGGGAGATAAGGAGGGCAAGACATGAGCATACATGGATACTAACACAGTTCCCATAACTCTAGCAGGTCTTCTGTCTTTTTCTGTAAGTGCAGCGTTACAGGGATTTGTGCAGGCACATTCTGAAGAGCCACAGTTACTTCGGAGATGCCCCAGTCTGGTTTCTTTCTTGAAGAATAACATAACATACTTCTGTTGCACATATTAAAGCTTGTAGTTCCATCTTAAAGTTTTTGGGCTTGTAATACTACTTGCCTTCAGGAATGTGAATCAGGGAGAGAATGTTACGCATTGCACTTTGTGTGCTCTATGATTTCATAAAAGAAAAGATTTGTGGAACTGCTCCTTTTTGATTCAGAAGTAGTTGTTAGAATAATTGGGTTTTTCAGTATGTTTTGGTTTTGTTTGTTTGTTTTCCTAATTAGGTCGTGCTGCTAGTGGTTCTGGTAGAAACTTTTGGGTGAGTGGTCTGGCTTCCACTACCAGAGCTACAGATTTGAAGAATCTGTTTAGCAAATATGGAAAGGTAAGGGGGTTTTTGTTTTGGTTTAGTTGGGGTTCTTTGTTTGGTTTGGTTTGGTTTTTTTCTTTTTTACTTTAAATTGTCTTAATAAGACTTCTTAATTGTCTGACACTGAAAATACCAGTGAAAGGAATCAAATTATCAACAATATTGTGGGATATCAAAGAAAAAATTGCCAAATTACATGCTGAATGACTGCTTTTTTAGTCTGTCACTCACTTCCAAACAAAAATAAAGTTCTGTTTATGGTCCTTTATTTGAAACAGTCAATGGCTATTTACGTATACTTCTGTCTCCTGTGCTGTAGTATAGTTATCTTCACCCATTGGAAATTCACAAAGTGAATTTGTTTATTACAGACTTCCTTTGGACTAAGTAAAACATGCAGTAAACTTCGAAACATAATTACTGGAGAATATCTTAAGAATTGCCTTGGTACCTGAAGATTTTTTTATGTCTAGTGTTGGCAATTGCTTTAAAAAACACTTGTTTGGGTAGTGTTCGGGGGAGTTTGGTTTGGGGAGGGTCCTGCAGTTGTTATTAATGATAGACAAAATGGCAAGTTAAATATCCCTGTCAGCTGGGAAAGTGAAAGAGCTAGTTTAATAGAAGACTGATGTCAGAGACATCAGTAACGATTTTTGTCAGACATTTGAAGCCTATTTAAAGATGACTGTCAGCAGATTGTAGTAAAAGAAAACTGTATGTGCTAGCAATCTGCTATTGAATGTTTAACTAATGAAAATACTCTGGAACTGGAACGTTACTTTACAATAGTTACAAAAATGGATTAAGCTTTGAGTTTGTCTGAAAGTCATGAGACTAATAAAATCTTTTTAACGTTCCTCATAACAATAAAAATGCAATACTTTCCTTCCATTTATTTGTTCAGAATTGCATGTGGTAACCTGGAACGTTGATCATAGAGATGTACCACAAAATTTTAAATGTAATTAAGAACTATGCAACAGCCAACCTAGTATTTGCCTCTGCTTGGATGCCATGGTAATGTTTAGTTATTTAAATAAAATTACTGTTCTTTTCTTTGGTGTATTAGCAGAGGTAAAGCTTCCTAGAAGTAGTTATACATCTGCAATAACTGCAAAAACTATGTTTTTTATTCAGCTGTACTTTAAAATATGACACCTCTGTGAAATATGATTGATTTCTGTAATACAAAGTGAGCTGTATTAAATATATGAGCGTAAGTAAGCACCATTTATGAAAACAGGTGGTTTATGTGGGCTTTTTCAAGTTACACTTTTTGAGGAAACTTCCTGTTTCTTAAACAAGATTGTAGATAACATTGTGGGTCTGCGTCTTAGCAGTGACATGAAAATATTTTTTTGAGGGAAGATGGGACTTAGCAGTTGAGCTAGTATTAGCGTGTGGGTGGAAATTGGCTTACTATTTTTTATTAGGTTTTCACTCCCTTTATACTTAAGCAAAATGATAATGTTGATGTAAAGTTATTGTATCTCTTTTCTTTTTTTTTTTTTAATGGGCTTGCTTCAGAACAGAATTCAGTCTTTGCTCCCATCTATTGATTCAGCTTTTGCAGCATTGCATTGGCAACAGAAGCATGATTGGCTCTGAGCAATGCTCCTTTTGTATTTGTTAACTTCTTAAAAATATAACTTTCCTGAATGATGATGGACAGGAACAAAACAGTAGAAATGGAGCTTGTACTTTGGGCACTTGTTACAGTGAGTGTAATACCTCTTTCTTTTGGAAAGGTGGTAGGTGCAAAAGTGGTCACCAATGCTCGTAGTCCTGGTGCTCGCTGTTACGGCTTTGTTACAATGTCTACGGCTGAGGAAGCAGCAAAGTGTATTACTCACCTCCACAAAACAGAGTTACATGGGAAAATAATTTCCGTAGAAAAAGTGAGTATTGATCCTCAAAGATATACCATTACCATCAGATTGTAGAAATGATTGAGACCACATTCTCAGCTGATGATGTGCAAAATAAATTTCAGGCAAAAAATGAACCTGCTGGGAAGAAGCCAAGTGAAAAAAAAGAGAATGAAGCAAAGAAAGAAACAGTCAGTGAGAGGTACTCTTCCAAAAATTATCTTTCCAAAGGTGTTTTGCTGTTCTTCAGTCTATGTTTATTTGTCAAGAAAAACAACGTTACAGTAAAAATTTCTGTGGCAAACATTCAAAAACAGCAACAGATGCATTTTTCCAACTTCTACTACAAGATAAACTTCTGTTGATGTCCAGTGTCTAACTTAACATGTTTCTCATATGTGCTTTAAGGTAGGCATTCGAAAGTTGCATTTTCAAGCATGCCTTTTAATTTAGCCTCCTGTTGAGATACCTGAATCACAGCCAAGTTTTTGTGACAACCGGACAGCATGGTCTGATTGTCTTATTTTATGGTGTAGGAACTTGTAGAAGGAAATCTTCAGAAATGTACTTAAGACTGTCATCACACCAGAATTCTACTTTGCTGTGTTGCCAGCATTCTCCTTTCATTTTCTCTTTTTCTACTCTATACTAGTCTAACCTATATCAATATTTATCTATAGACCTGGCAGTGTTAAAAGGGATGAAAAATCTGAACAAAAAGATGATCCTAAAAAGACAGAAGACAAAGATGAAAAGGAGAAAAAAGATAAAGACGAACTGAAGTCTGGTTCATCAGATCAACCGAAAACTCTTAAGTCGGGTAATTTGGCTATTCTTTTTTTCATAAAGTAAAAGACAAGGAATGAATATATAAAGTATGAATAATTAATTGTAGGCAGTTCTTTCCAAAGAACTCTCAGTATTCTAGAATTATTTCTGGTTCTTAGTTGGAAATCCAGGAGGTATAAAGAGGCAGCGGGGGGAGGGTGTTTGACAGTGTGTCATCCTTAACCAAGGCACCTGAAATAGGTGTAGTGAAAAAATTATTTTTGCAGAGGGGGTTAAATGCCCATTTTCACATTTTAGAGAACATAACTTCTGGCACAGGAATGAGTGGTGTAGGTTATGTAGTTTGGTTGGTTTTTCCATCTCTTTCCCCTCAACCTCTGATTATTATTTAGGAAGTAAAGGAACAGAGAGAACAGTAGTAATGGATAAATCCAAAGGAGAACCTGTTATTAGTGTGAAAACATCAACTGCATCAAAAGACAGAGTAAGTAATGTTTCTGCATGGGAAACGTTATGTGTCAGTTTTCCTTAGAAACATACACTGAATTCTGACAAGCAACATGTAACCCACGCTTGTCTTACCAGTTTATCCAATCAGAATTTCTATAATGTGGATTTAGGTCTTAATTAGTAAAATACCTTTAATACAGCTGATACCATATTCAGCAATGAGATCCTACCAAACGAACATGGGAAGGTAAGCATTACTGTGTTAATATATGATATGTCTGTAATGTTAAAAAAACCCCAGCTTTTTTGAAAAATCTGGAGACCAGGCTTTGAGACATGATATGTATAAATGGAAACAGAGCTTAGAGTATTGTTTGTGATAGCTGTCCTTTTATAAATGTGCTCTATTAAGTTTCTCTACTTCAATATTAAATACAGAGCATGAAGAGCCAGGATCGCAAATCAGAGAGCAGAGAGAGACAAGGCATTGTGCCATTTGACAAAATTAAAGCACAGCGAAAGATGAGGGAGGCGGAGCAACGCCGGTAAGAGCAACAGTGAAATTGTTTGAATTTTTATTTTTTTCTAGAACGAATATGCTTTTCTTTTGATTAAAATTACTAAGAGATAAAGAGGGGTTTGATTTGGTTTTTACTTGTAATTTGTTTTATGTTAATGGGTCGTATCTCCATTGAATTGAGAAAGCTCCAGTTATTGACTCTGTTAATGCTAAACCTGAAAATGTGTTTGGGGGGAAAAAAATTGCAGTTTGTTTTTTGTTCTTTTTCCATTTTGTAGGTTTTATGGTTTAGATTGATTTAAGTATGCTGCTCTCCTTAGCTAAGCATGCATTATGGTAGAGGTGAAACAATAATTCTAAACTTGCCACACTCAAATATACAGAGAAAGACCAGGAGAAAAGTTGTCTTTCTCAAAAATAAGACCTTGTCTTTCTTGTCATGGCATTCAAAGTCTACATAGTGTTTGAAATAAAACAAGATGGAATATTTTTGTATTTAAATATGTTGTGTCTGCAGAGAAATTCGGGGATTGTCCAGCAACCCTTCAGAGTTTCCACATTGTATATTTTTATTTAAGAATTTAGTTCAGGTATTTAATTATTTTTGGCAGGGCTTTATTTTGTTTTCATGATGTTTAATGCAGGATAAAGGTGGTAGTGGCCATCCTTCAAATTCCTTGCTAAAACTGTGACCTGAATTCCACATTAAAACATTTTCCATGCATTACAAGACTTTACTACTTACCTAAAGTAAGTTGAATTGGATTGGGGGAAAATGCTTTCATAATTCTTACTGGAGAGGAAAAAGTTTCTCTCTTGTAGGTAGATTTCTGAGCCTTAGTGGATTTGTATTATCCAGCATACTGTTCTGGCTTTTTCAGAGTTGGATGTTTTATTTAAGTAGAAGGAATGAGCTTGGGGCATTTGGATTCAAATTCTCCTGACCATATAGGATTGCTTGCTCCCACAGGTGGGTTTTGTGGGAGTGATATGATCAGTCTCTAAATAAAAGTTACTCATGTGTATGCTGAGTGTTTGCCCTCCATGCTCTCCTTCCTACCTACCCCCCCCCAGGTATAATTTCAAGGAGCCTGATGCAAGTGTACAGTCACTATCGTTTTAATTTTTAATACTTTTTTTTCTAACTTCCTTTATTTGTTGAAGTATTAGATCTGTAACCTTTTGCTTCTGTTAAAATAGCACACGTGAGCGTCGGGAGAGACAGCAGCACCTGCAGACTATCCGTGAACGAGAAGAAAGGGAGAGGCTTGAGATTGCCCGTGAGAGACTGGAAATTGAAAGGCAGCGTCTTGAACGAGAACGGATGGAAAGAGAAAGACTGGAAAGAGAACGAATGCACATAGAGCACGAAAGGAGAAGGGAACAAGATCGCATTCAGCGAGAAAGAGAGGAGCTGCGACGCCAGCATGAGCAACTGCGCTATGAACAAGAACGTCGGTCTGCGATGAGAAGACCATATGACATAGATGGCAGGTACAGCCAGCAAATACACATGATGCAAGTGGAAAACGTTGCTGCCAGGTTCTGTCTCATCAGCCTGTGATAGAAAAAGCTATCCATATGCTCTCAACTTCTATTAATCAACAGTTGTCAATTGCATTGAGGTGATCACGTTTAATAGTCTCAAACTATCCTCTCTGAGGTGTTTCAACTCCTTTTCGAACTTAATTACCCTTCTGGTTTGCACAGTTTGGAAGGAGAGAACAGTATCAAAAGTCATTATCTTGACTAAAATGAGTATGTTCTTTCTTTCAGAAGAGATGATCCGTACTGGCCAGAGGCAAAACGAATGGCAATGAATGATAGGTACCATTCAGATTTCAGTCGCCAGGATCGCTTCCATGACTTTGATCACAGGGATCGTGGACGTTATCAAGACCATTCAATAGACAGGTTGGTGTCTTACCTACACTGTGTTGCCTGAAATCGGAAGACAAAAATGGATTTAATGGCACATTTTGCTGCCTTTACTGTGTGTTTGGTTGGCATTTTATTAAGTGTGGCCTAGTGGCTGTGGGCTTTCTTATATAACCATGAAGAGGTGTGTATTGTGCTGCGAGCTAAAACTTTTGGCAGGCTTTTCAGAGTGTTCTACTTGCAATGAAACAGCATTTGTAGGATTCTGAAAAATTTCTAAATAATATTGTAGGCACCTAGCATCTTAACAAGAATATTGTGTTTATACCTTAGGATTAACTGGGGTTTCCAGAATCCAAAACGTGTCATGGTTTCCATGTGTTCCAGCTGTTTGAGCCATCTGTAGATAATGTTGGCACTACATGGAAGCAGGATTTTGCATCTGTGTTGTTAGATGGATTTTTATAGACTGCTGTATGTTTTACTACCACAGTCTGATTTTAATTGTCTGCTTGTAGGAGAGATGGATCAAGGACAATGATGGGAGATCGGGATGGACAAGTGAGTTGCTTTATAAAGCTACAGAAACATATTAACTTCTTATAACTTGGTTTTCAATAGCATGTGTCAGACAAAGTTTCAGTAGTTAAGAAGTTATATCTCCCAAAATATGTATCGACAGCCAGATTGTCTTTTCTTTAGTAAGATGAAATTTAGTTCAAAGACTTGTTTTATATTATAGAATATATATATAGAACTGAAACAAAACAAGTGAATTGTGTCAAAAATGTAGAGTATTCCAAAGATTGTGTAGAAAAGGCAAAGGTACAAAGTATGCATAAAATTCATTCTGAGGTTGCATGGAATTAACAGCTAAACTAGTAGAGATGTTTGCATGTTTTTGAGGGGTGGGGGAAAGACCTTCAGGACACGTTAAAGCAGTGAGAGATCAATTTAGTGGAGTCACAGAATCTGCAGATGGCTCTACTCAGTAGTGCCCACTGACAGGACAAGAGTCAAGGAGCACAAACTGAAACATATTAAATTCTGTTTGAAGACAAAACAAATTGCCCCTTTTTAAAAAATTAAAAAAAAAAAAAAACAAAAAAAACCCAACAAACCAACTGGTCAAACACTGGAACAGGTTGCATGGGGAAGTTTTGAAGTCTCCAGCTGTGAAGATACTCAAAACTTGATGGGAGACTGTTCTGGACAGCCTGCCTTGGCTGACCCTGCTTGAGCAGA
The DNA here is from genome assembly GCF_000699245.1 of Pterocles gutturalis. Taxonomy (NCBI): domain Eukaryota; kingdom Metazoa; phylum Chordata; class Aves; order Pterocliformes; family Pteroclidae; genus Pterocles; species Pterocles gutturalis. The sequence continues at coordinate 13,116 of NW_010125738.1, read as the reverse complement.
GGGGTTGGATGAGGTGACCTGACGAAGTCCCATCCATCCTAAGTGATTCTGAGATTAAGTAATTACAGTTGAGCAACATCAAACAATTAAAGAGTCTGGTTTGGGCAGTCCTGTAAGTGTGCTTTGCCTTTTAGCATTATCCAGATGAGCGCCACGGAGGACCAGACCGTCATTCACGAGACTCTCGGGAAAGTTGGGGTAGCTATGGATCTGACAGAAGAATGAGTGAAAGTAGAGGGATACCTCCACAGTCACGGTTAGTACACTTAACTGAAAATATTTTTTCTTGTGCATCTAAGGAATATTTCTGCATGTGAAAGTGGGGTGCAGTTTTTTGGAAGTGTGATTCTTTTTTTCCAACTTTTACCCTGAGTCTTTTCTTTGTTGGATGGACTGCAAATGAGTAGCTCTTTCAGCTTGCCTTGTGCATCAAAACATGCATTTTGGCATTATTATTTTTAATAACTTCACATTTGAAAGTCTTCATGTTTTCAATTAACTTTAAGAAACATTATTATCAAAGTTTGATATTTTCAGGGTGGTGGTTCTTCCCCAGTTGTACTTGTTGGAACCATCATTCTGCCAGCCCTTTGAAAGGAAAACAAGTCAATAAAATGCTTACAGACTGGGGGCATATGGGGTGTGTTTTGAGGTTTTGTGTTGGATATTGTTTTTTAATAAATCCTATGAGTAAGCTAGACTACAGAACACCAAAAAAAATTTGACCGGTCAAAACAAGAAGCTAGGATATTTGGAGTAAACTGTGACATGAATGTAGCATAAATCAGATTAAGAAAATGTTATTTTCTTATTTGTCATGTTAGTTGGATTGAACAGGAAGCTTACTGAGACTTGACTTAAAAAGCAATATAAATGCAAGATTTGCATGTACTTTGGTAAAGTATTTGAGTAAGTTTGTGACAGTCATTTTAGTTGAATCTATTTTGTGTGCTCTGGCTAATGTGAGAACATATGAATTTCATACTTTTGCAGGGATGGGCGAGACTGGGGAGATCACGGTCGAAAGTTTGAAGGACATCAAGATCGTTCATGGCAGAGCACTGTGGATGGAGGAATGATAGGACGGGATCATGAGAGATGGCAAGGTATGATTCTGTGATTCTATGCTTCTTGCACAACAGCTCTTTGGTTGTGCTACATAAAGCAGAAAATACAGGCATTATTACTGTTGGGAGAAGAAGTAAAACTATTACTGTGGATATAAAGGAAGCATTTGAACTTTTTTAGGTGGAGGTAGAGGCAGACCGGGCCACGTGATGCATCGTGGAGGCATGTCAGGGTAAGAACTTTAAAAACAGCAAAGTGTTTGTTTCCCTTTTAAGGGGCATCTCTTCTATGTAAATTGGCCAAATAAACATTTTATGGGAGCATCAGGTATTCGTTTTGTTATTTAAGTGTCAATGAATAATAAAATATCCCCATGGTTTTTATGTAGTGCATCTTATTGAAGAGTGAAAAATCACACAAAAAGTTTTAAAAGAACACCCATTATATCAGCCTGACTACCAGCGTCACAAGGGAAAATTAAAAAAATTAAAATGTCTGAATCACTTTCTAGGCGTGGAGGTTTCATGCAAGGTGGCAACCAAAGTCAGATGATGCACGGAGGAGGAATGCAAGGAGAAGGATTTGCTGGCCAGGAGAGAGCAAACAGACCTAACGATCCTCGTTTCAATCGTCGCTACTGAATGTGTTTTAATTTTTAACGCAAGATGGCAACTGAAATGAATCTGTTACCCAGGGTTACCATTAATTGTAACTTATGGGCTACTATAAGTGTATTCTTGGTTTTTTTAAGCTGCTGCCATATTATGTCACTCAATCCCTTGTGAACTTATCTGTTTTGTAATGTGTTGTTCATATCCCATTTAAAATGTTTGTTAATGAAGCATTCCATTTTCCATAAATAAAAGCCAGTTTACAGTTAATTGCTTTGTTCCAGCAGTCCTGGAAAACCAGTTTATTCAGCTGTATGTTAAACTGTGTTAAACCATGTAACTTTCTTTCAAAGATGACATATCAAAATGCCTTTCAGGTATCCCTTTGCACTTCCAGTAGCAATACACTGACATATTGTGCCACTTCATACATGTCAAAATTAACTAGCATACATCGCAGTGTGAGAGAATGTTAGTAGATTGCAGTTGTCAGAAGTTTGAATTCCCTGCCACTGTAAAATTGACTTAGGCTCCTGAAGGCCAAGTGGTGAAGAATTTTTTTCATCTTGTCTCATGTTGGTAGGTACTGTGCAACATAATATTCTTCATTCCCTGAGTGACTATACTGAGTTACCAGCACAGCTTCTATTGAGAGAAAAAGTGCAGGTACTTGTGAAAGTAATGACTTTCAAGTGCAAGTCAGAATCTTTTTTATTTAGCTTCTGATAGATCAGGATAGTCCAAAACTCCACCAGTTTTAGGCCAGTAATTTTACCTAGCAATCCATAATTTCCTTGAAGTAGATTAGAAACAGCCATTGGCTGTGCTTTGGCATCATTTTAAGAATGTATTGAGAACTAAAGTGATCAAGATTGGTGCAAATGATCTGTCACTTTGTCATATCCAGATTGTAATTTTTTGCAGTTGTCTCTGGAGCAACATGGCCTTAGCAATAGCCTCCAAAGATAGTTCTTGTGATGCCAAGAGGAAAAAAATCCCATTATTTTCATTAGATTTTTTTTTTTTCTCAATTGACTGAAGACTTTTTTTTTTTTTTCATTCATTTCCCACAACCTGTATTGTTACGGAAAGTAGAACTCCGGAGGTCTTTTTCATCAGGGTTGAGACTTCCCATAATGGAAGGGATCCTTGTGGACAAACTAAATTCTAAAAAACTGTTTTGATTGCAGTGGGGAGTTGCCTGAGGCTGTCTGGATCACACTGACATCAACCTCTGTGTAAAAGTTAGTTTTTTCAGTGGTGAAGCTAAGGCCCAGAAAGACTTGAGTTATTTGTTCAAGAACACACACTAGAAATGCAAACAGGAACAATAGATCTCCAGACTGCTACGCTTAGTAGCAACTACCTGTAATAATTCTGTGGGTCTGGCTAGAATCATCCTTGCTTTTAATCCTCCAGGTGTTTCACCTCTGATACAAAGAAGAAAAAAAAAAAAAACAACGGTGATACCCCCAGAAATGCTCTGCTTTCTCTGCTTTGTCTTTCCCAATTCAGATCATTGACCATTAAGCAGGAAGATAAGTGAATCACTCCCACTAGCTATAACCTATGGCAGTCCCTATTATTGTACCTGGACCTTCTCTGCAGGAATTGCATGGAAACAAGAAGCTCCACCACAACTGACCTGTCCATTTGTAGCTTCAAAGAGAGCATCTTGTCCTCAGCAGGTATGTAGCATCTCGAAAGGGGTTATGAGATTTCCCCTCAAGCCAGGGCAGGCTCTATTTACAGCACTACAGAGTCATTTATAAGCATGAGAAGCTGGTCTACTATTCAAGGAGTTCAGCCAAGTCAAAGTCATGCCTATGACCCAGACCACTGCATCAACAACCTACATAAGAGACTGATGCCAAAGGGACAGTACCATCTGGGGAGACAATTATTCTAACAAAAGAACCTTTCTGACATCTGGGGGAGGGAACAATAACCAATCAAATTGGAGCCTCTTACTATTTCATGATGTTAACTGCATCTGAAAATCATATTTACTTTAGGATGATGGCTTTTTCCCCACCAGGTGTTTAACTGGACTGCATTTCTCTCTAGCTCCGCTAGATGGGCACACTGACTACATGCGTGTTTCTGACATGGTAGCAGCCGATCACTTAAACCTTGACACCCAGTCAGCAGCTCTGATATCTGTCCAGTATTTATTAAATCCAGTGCACGGAAATGACTGACAAAATTCTGGTTTGGGGGTTGTCGGGGTTTTGGTTTGGTTTGGTTTTTGGCTGGTCCAAAGATTTCTATGGGTTATCAAAAAAAAAAAATTCCACACAGCATAAGTGGAGACAAAGCTAAACAGCTGCCTTCTATTTCCCAATTCCAAATAAACTCTGGATAGAGACCATGTAACCCAACCGTAGAAGAACCTCAGAATGTCCATGAGTGGTGTAAGCAGGTTGGATCTTTGTAGTTAATTACTGCTGTAATCAGCTGCTGTAACATGTAAAGTACAAGGTAAAACATAAATATACTGATTAACTCAGGTTTGTGTAGGACAGAAATTGGGTTTGCATGGTGCATTTTTTTCTCAAACAGCAAATGTGAGTTCCCTAATTTTAAGAAATCCTCATTCTTTGAACTTTTGCAGACTAGAGTCCTTAAGGTAGTTCTAATGAATGTTACCAAAATCACTCAGGTGTTTTTAAAAAACAATAATGTCTGTCAAATGTGTCAAAAACCAACCAAACAAGTTATTTTAATACTGCTTATGCCTGCCTTACTTATTAGTCTTACTGAGTCTGCAAACCTGTTGGGAGTCTCGGCAATGGAAGGACAACTTCCAGACAGCCCCAACCTTTCTGGTCCTTAAAATGAAACCAAGTGAAGCATGCAAGCTCTGCGATGACAAAAGCAAAGCAATTATGTTCAAACAAGGTGGAATAATCCTACTAACCGAGAAGCAAAAGCCAGGCGAGTTTTAGCATTCAAGGCCCTATGGCTAAAGGTAAGTTCCCAGCAATTTCAAGCTCATGCATGAAACTCATACCTGGCCTGGAGACGGAGAATGTTTGATGCTAACAAGCATGCAAGCAAGATCCTAAGCATGTGTGGTCTGTGCTGTTAGCACAGAGGAACTTCCACAGCATTTAGCTCTTAGGCAGACAGCCTAGCATGTCTACACTAGAAGCCTAGCTTCTCTTTATCCAGGGGAGGGAAACAGTTCCTCACTGTTTTGGAGGCTTTCACTGACTTTGGAAGTCTGATGACATAGTTAAATGGCATAAATCCTCCATAATTCCTGTTTACTTCATAAACATACTAAAGATGCTGGTAGTACAGGTTGTCATCTGTGCTTCTTGGGAACCGTGCTGGAATGTCAATGCTGCAGGATTGTGAGGATGAGAAAGTACACCTCAGGCCCACTCATCTGCCTTGAGAAGGCAACTGAAGCATTTGTGCAAGCCAAACTAGGATGCCTCCCAAGTGCTGATGTACAAGAGAACTGTATTCACTTGTACATACCTTCCTCTTTTTAGTAAATGACTTGAATTACTTTAGACCATTCACAAAATACCATTGCAAAAGCATATTGCAATGAAGAAGCTTTAGAAAGCAATCATCAAAGGGCAAAAAAGTGGTATAGAAGACCATTAAAAGCATGAAGAACTAAAGTTCCAAGCATATCAGAGGTGCAATGTTCAACCTATTTGTACATAGTGTGTGTACATAAACCAAGACTATGCTTTGTTCAAAGTGATGACATTTTGTTTGTAGCAAAAGCTAGAGAGATGAAGACTCTCGATGCCTGTGTCAGAATTTTCTTAATGGGAGGTTTGGCCTGGTGGGATAGGGGAGTAGACACAGAACCATTAGCTGGAGTCCTAAACCTCACTCTACCTCTCCCCTTATCTTCCAGGATATTCGAACTGAGGGTAAGTGTTTTCAGAAAAGACTTGAGGATAAGCACGGAAGCCATCCTGGAGACAGGAGATAAGTCTTTTATTACTTCTGGTGATTTGCAAGGTAAAAATTAAACACTGCTCTGCAAAATTAAGTCCTTTGTTTTGCACCAAAGAGCAGTAAAGGGGTAGTCAATGGTAGCTGAGCTTCCCATGCAGACTGGCCCTTGGTCTAGTGGGAGAGATGGGAGGTCTGCTCCCGTAAACCCATGTTCCTAGTGCATCCCTCGTTGGGCTATTTGTTATGTGAGATGTGCAGCTTTTCAGTCTGTTGCCTAAGCTGCGGCAAGCTCATTGCGCAGGGGCTGTAAGATGGCAGACAGCTCCTGTCTCACAGCTGGAGTTAATTTGATTATGTATACTGTAGTTGTCAGCATGCCCAGGAGCCAGTCTGTTGAACAGCATCCCTGCACACGTATCTTAGCTCCATAATTTTCTGGTGTGTGTGCATGGGGACAGGTGACAGAAGCTCCTGCTGGAAAAGCTGTGCTCCTTCAAGGGCAGTTGCCATTGGGTAGCCCAAAGAAAGTAAAAGAAAAATATGTAAAAGTAAGTAAAATAAAAAAGTAAATAAAAATATGTTGGAACAGGGTGCATGTAGAGCAATCCTTCATCAGGTGATAAACTCCCAGTGTCTGGCACTCCAAGGTTTACTGAGCTGTTAGCTTCCATCTGGACTATTAGGTTTAAGAATCACTGGTGGACTCATCCTCCAGGAATTAACTTAAGCACTTTTTAAAGTTATTTATACCTTAGCCAAAGCCTCTGAAATCTCTTGGCAGTACGTTTCATCATACAACCATTTGTTTAAAAAAGGAAACAAAACGCCCACAAATCCTCCTTCCTTCTTGTGCTAATCTGCTTCCTAATCTGAGTAAGCACTCATCCTGCTCTCCCTACCTACCCTTGCCTATTTCCTGTCCTGTAGCTGTGTCTTGGCTCATTCTGTAACTAGCACAGACTAGAACAATGCAACTGTGTTAGCACATCAACATGTCAGAAATGCCACCTCTGCTGCCAGCAGCCAGGGCAATCTCTGTCCCTAGTTTTGGAAGCATGAGCAGCAGCTCTGGGACAGAAACCTGAGGACAGAGAGGTTACAAGCTGTGTATTTACAACAACCCATCCAATATACAAACAGATGCTTCCTGTGAAGGGAGAACAGATTCATACTGATACTATGCTATGTCATAATGACTTCTGCAACCTCATGCCACAATTCCATCGCAAAGGGTTAAAAACACAGAATAAATCTGTAACTCCATCTTACAAAACTGATGCCCTTTAGGCCATTGTTGCTCCTTATATATGCCTTGTCTGTCACTGAAAACTGACCTCGGGAAAGTTTTCATCAACATTAAAGTTAAAACATGCACAGTCCACAAACCAGAGCATATTGCAAGCTATCAAAATGTTTCATCCAGATACACTTCGCTCAATTACTCTCCCCGCACTTGTATAATTGTCCTAGGGCCATGCATACACATGTAGCAGCCCATTCACTTCTCTACCAGCATGTTACTACAATGCCACACAGTTCCCACGGACATCAGCTTCCTACAGCAGAGGCAAGATGGCCCACTGCGGAGTTTCACATCTGCCAGCATACGGATGAAGATGGACCCAGAGCAAGAGTGAGCAACTCCATTTCAGATCTTACCGAGCTGGAAGACACTGCCACTTTGAAGGTGAGCATTAGCAGATGATTTTGCTTCTCCACCACGGACCAGCTTCAAACGTGCCAGTAGGAAGGAGAGACTAAAGCACAGTGAAGGTGCTGAGATTCACAACTTCTTGTATACAGTTCTGCTGCTGAACTGTATAGGCCTGGCAAACCACCTGCCTGTTGGTATAAGTCCTCTTGCTTAAACTTTAACTTAGATTTGGAAAACAACTTATTAGACATCTAATCACCCAGACATGTTCCATCATCAGTGGATGTGGGCAGCTCCAAAGGTCTATGACAAAGTATGCATTGCTTGACAGGGATTTGCAGACAGGTACCTTCAAGACCTCGTAGGTTCAAGCTAGGCAACTCCCAGACTCCCTCTAGAAACCAGCCTGCAGAGAATTGGCCTTTAATGTGTCTTTTTTTTGTCCTCCGAACATGCTGGTGGATTGCACTTGTAACAGTCCCCACTTTGGTAGCAACTGGTACTGTCTTCCTTTTTGCAAGAACCCTTCATAGCAGCAAAGGTAAGAGACAATATAGGTAACTGATTAACTGCTGCTGTTTCAGGCTTTTTTCATGTCCTGGATGTAGCTGGAGAGGTTAAAAAGTAACATGCACTAACAGCAGGTGTAGTTTATGGCCTGTCCTAGGGAAACCAAACCCAACTGCTCACAATGCCAAGAATGCCAGAGTGTTGTAGGAGCTGTGGAAATTGCTTCCCAGCTACTTTGTTAATGCTTTGACGGGGAGTGGGACACTTGGCAGCACTGAACACATACATCAAAAGTACTTTGCAATAAATTGCTGCAGATGTCCTGCTAATGAGCTTTGACTCCCAAGCCTGCCGTGCCACATCCTTGTTCTCCACCCCTCGGAACACCACTGTGATAAATCATCTCTTTAGCTTTTACAGCAACCCTCATCCCTGCCTGCATGTGCCCACTAGGATTTCCACCATGAGAACAAAATGTTACTACCTAACCCATCATGATACAAACATTCGTTTTGCTTCACCTGAAAAAAAAACCCTCAGAAAACTGGTGGCAGGAATGAGTTGCCAGGAATCCACTTTACGCCCAGGCCTTAATTTAACTGTACGTTGCGCACCTCTGTTATACCAAAAAAGTGTTGACTGCCTCTTCTACAGGGCTCTACCACCAGCAAACAATTTTCTCACTGCTAACCCTGGTTCTTCTGCCTGTGTCCCTGATACACCACTACATGTTCATGATGGTCCCTGCTAGAGGGATATTTACCCTGTATCGAGTATTGACTGACAGCCGGTCGTTACTTTCAGCATCTTCTGGACCTACTTATGTTCTGGCAGGGAACCGAGAAGTACGCTGTAATCTTTGCTCCTCCTCTGTTTTTATTCATGCAAAAACTGGAAGTCTGGTAGGAAAACACAGCTTGAAGTCTCTAGGCATTCAAGAAAAAAGGAAATTAAAAAAATGTCCACATATCGCAGAGTCATTCACTGGCCAGCTCCGAGTTCAGCTCACATTCATGTATTTGTTCATAGCTCAGTTGCTGAATAGTATTGTTCCTTTGCAAAGAACTTACAATACACAAAGACATAGTTGCAGTCAATGGACTCTGTTCCTGAAGTACTTCTGCCTAATTCTTCATGAGGGCACTCGGTTTAGATGAAGCAGGAAATCCCTCAGCCTCATTCTACCTTCCACAGGGATACTGCTGTGATTTGAGATCATTCCTGTTGCCATTTCCTCTCTTGCTCAGTTGCCAAAAATCTTTACACACTGACGTGCCAGCATCTTAAAGGTATTTCCAGCCCTATTTTACAGGCATTTAAAGAAGCCAGCAGACAGAATAGTTTTTCAAGAGACAAACTGAATCCACTCAGTTTTAGCCAACAGCTGGTAAAATTTAAACTCTAAACCCTTGCTTCCAAATAACCTATGCTGTGGAGCTGAGAATTCAGATATAGGTGTAAATTTGACAGTGCTACTGATCATTGACTAGGCATCCACGGGCATATTTGGATCTGTTGCTGGAAAAGTTAACAGTTAAACAGTTCTGTGACACTGCCATTCAAGCTCAGGCAGCAGAACACTGGCAAATGCCCATAGGTCAAACAGACCCCCCCAGTCTGTTTAAAAATTTAAAACAGTTTTAACAGAAGTTAAAAGTTTGCTATGCCTTACTAGAGTTTTGCATCACTCACTTATAAACTACTGCACACTGTCATAAGAAGTATAGCACCTGGCTACTCCCAGGTGTATGACAAGTCACAGATCGCCAGGAAGCTGCTTTCACATCAGTAACGTGCTCTTTGTCTGGCAGACGCACTCCTTCCTCAGCTAGCTTGAAGACAAGTGTTTTGTCTTCAAACAACACCTTTTACTGTTACCTTGGATTTCTTAAGTCTTGTTGACTTTTTTTTTAATTAGGTGGCATTCACCTTCAAGATTTATTGAGCTTCAGAATAACCTGTTTAGTTAGCAAGCTTGGCAGCTTTAGAACAGGGGCCATACCTCAGCATATGGCTATCACTTCATTACAACTGATCCATGATCTCTGCTGAAGTCTCTGATCACTGGTAAGACAGAAAGCAATTATTGCAGTCTGTATGCTAAAACCAACCCAAATACAAATGAAAGTTCCAAAGTCCTTTATTGTAGCCCTTGTGTGGCCGAGCTGCCCTCTAGAGGGATGGACAATGCATCATCCCAAAGACAACACAGGATGGAGAGAATCACGAACCCTGGAGAATGTGTTCATTTGACAAGATCCTTCACATACCTCCAGCCTTCCACAGTGTATTCACAGGCCCTGGTGGGAGCTACAGACAAGGCAGACATAACTGTCTGCACTCCTGCAAGGAAAGCAGAGAAGAATTATCCCCAGAAGAGCATCATTCAAACCAAATTTCCTAATGTTATTCTAGCACTGTATATCTCTTTAAACATAGGGAGAAAAATCTAGCTCTGTCTCAGAAGCTTTCAAACACACTGAGGCCTGAATAATCGTTGGTTCAAATACGGCTTTATTGTCTCAGTAGCACTTGTGACACAGAGAAATTCCAACTTCAGGACCAGTATAAGGGATAGACAATTATAAGACTGAAACAAAGAACTGAGTTAAGTTTCATTTTCTTTGTGGTCTTGCCACAGACTCCACAAGTGATGCTGGACATGCCACAATATTTGCGGACCATGTTTCCCCACAATTACATGAAGACTTTTTGCTGCACCATAAAACCTATAAATTAACTTACTAGGTATTTATAACATGCTTTGGCCTTCAAACAAGATCTTTAAAACTCTAGCAATAATGGGAATACTCACACTCCTGAAAAGTCAGACCATCTGAAGAGTTTATAAACTCTTCAATCTTTAACCAAAGGTTCACCCTTCTTAATAAGTCATCATTTATTTTTATGCTCTAGTTTCCCTGACCACTAACTGAGCCGATGAACTCACTGGTGCATAAACTCTATTTATTGTGGAGATCATAAGCATCCCCAAACACCTCACCAAAACATTCAATCTTAGATTCTAGGATAGCATATGCAATGCCTGTCTTGGGGCACAGGTGGACAGCAAGCTTTGTAGGTAAAAAACACCATCTCCTCTGGTTAGAAAAGGCAGACAGGTTTATGGGCACACATCCTCTACCTTATTTCACAGTTGGAACAACAATAAACTAAGCCCAAAGTCACTCAGTGTGCTACTGGTAAAACCTGTAGCAGAATATGCTTCCTTAATCCCAGTCTCAATTCTCCTTCCACCAGACTCTAACATCTGTGACCTATTCCATCACTCAATTTAGAAGGGCAGTATGGAAACAAGACTGGCATAAGCTCCTTTCACAGTTTGGTGAGACTTTATTTTACCTTTATTCCAGGAATCAGAGGGGGAAAAGTCAAATTTTGGAGTGGGTGGGAGCTAGAAAGAGAAAGAGAGATGAAGTATCAGTAATCGAGGGGTTTCACTTACAACAGGATTCACAGGACCTTGGAGAAGCCTCTTGACTTTAGATCTCAAAGGTACTTAGGTGCCTACTCTCCTAAGTCTCAAAAGGGATCAGACAGGAGGCTTAAAGTCTGGACTTTGCTTTTTTCCCTAACATAAAGTAGGGGCAGAAGACAGTCCTTATCACTTGGGTGTTCCTGAAAAATAATCTCCATGGCTGTCTCCTTACAGTTATCTATTAGCTTAGAATAGTCTTTAACATGAAAAATGCTTTTCAAACTTGCAGCAAGGGCTCCTCCTGTTCTGAGGATTTTAAAAACTAATAACTACTCCAAGAGAAGGGCCTCTTCAGGCAATTTAAATTCAACTTGATGAACCGTTAGCCGCTTGAGAAATTGGGAGAATCTTTTCATTAATTTTTTTTAATAACACATACGAACCTTCAAAACAACACTTAAGAATACCACTACATAGTGAACTATCTCCCAGAGCATGCTTGCAATCCCCTCCTTGACCCTGCAGAGGCTAGTTACCCCTTCTCCTTTGAAATAACATCTGTGAGCAATGTCTCTCCCCTAAATTTAAAATTTTATCCTTCTTCCATTTCAATCCTCTTCAAAAATAGTCTCAATGTGAAATTCAGTTTCAACAGCAAAATTCCTGACAGCATCACTGGAACCAGACTATCACCCCTATGTTTTTTCCTCCTGATTCAGAAGATGCATTTGTTTTGCTGACTGTATTCATCTGCAGTCCTTACCTCCCAGCCTATGTAACTTGTCCACTCTTGGATTGCTGGAGGCAGTGCTGCTTGAGCCTTTTTGAGGGCTTCAGCACCTTGTGTGCCACTGCCCAGCAGCCCCTGATCATATGCCACGTACACAGCAGTTCCAGCCAGGCTTCCTTTGATGACAAACCTGAAAGAATCGAAAGCAGCAACATTATGACTACGAATGCATCTCTCTCAGTAGGCTGTGACCATCAAAGGAGGTCACAAATACTCTACCGTACTGTCTTACTACAGATAAAAAGCAGCTACCTTCTTTTTCTTCCTTGGCCCACTATTCCCTGTCAGCCCCTTGAAGCCATAGCCATTCACATTTCATCAGTGATAGTTTTCAAGAAAAAATTAGAAAGTGTCAAATACCTCAAGAGTATGTGCAGCTTTTTAGAGTCTGAAAATTACTGGCATATTCCTTTGATAAGAGGAACTAAGGGATTTTGCAGTGGGTAAGACATCCATGTTAATGACGTGGTTTCTGCTGTCTTGCTAATAAGTAATCTGATTAATCTGACAGACACCTGTAACTTAAGCTCGTTACAGTCCAGTTAACACCAGGTGTTATGGTGTTACGCCTGTTTCTGCATTGCCCAGGCTTTTAAAGTTTCCCAGTAGACTGCACGGTGTACAAGCAGTTTTACAGCTGTAGTGCCAACCTACAAAATGGAAGACAGGAAGAGAACATCTGACCTCTGTTTGCTTTTTCATTATAGATAAGAGGTCTGAGGAGACCAACTTTTTCAAACTCACAGCGCAGAGAGTTGCTTCCCCTTTTAAAAAGCCACAAAGCTATCTGCACACCTAGGAAAAAACAAACACGACCCTGCCACACAGCAGCAGTGCAGCAGCAGAGCGTACAGCCAGAGCCCCTGAGAGAGGCGAGAGAGAATCAATATTTAAATCCACGCATACACGAGAAAGGGGATTTATCTGTCACAGATCCACCGCTCACGCCCAAAAGCGCCGTTCCGCACACACCTCCTCCTTCCGAGCGGGCTGTACGCCCAGGCCTCAAACTCTTCCCTCAGCGAACAGCCGCCCTCGGGCGCCGCTCCCCGGGGGCATGTCACGCGCTGCCCCTCGCCACGGGACCGCCGCCGGGGACACGCGGAGAAGCGGCCGG
>NW_010125737.1:1806-2044 GCF_000699245.1 Pterocles gutturalis | reverse complement strand
CCCTCCCACCTCCCCAAGCCCCACTGCCCGCCCCACAGCTGCCCCAGCTGTACCAGGCAGGGCTGGGGAAACACAGAGGATGGCTCCAGGGCAGGCACTGAGAGCTGCCGACCTTTGGCAGCCCCCAAAGCACCACCCAGCACCAGCAGAAGCCTTGTTCAACCTCCAGACCTCGGAGACACACTCTGCAAGAGTCCAGGAATGAGCCAGGCTGGGCCAGGCTCTGACGGTGCCCGCA
>NW_010125737.1:1375-1762 GCF_000699245.1 Pterocles gutturalis | reverse complement strand
ATCCACCGCTTGGTGACATCATGGTGGGCTGTCTGCTCCTATGGTGCTCGCATGCCTGGTGCTCTGGCTAGTTTCTGATCAAGAAAGTAATTTCCCCATCCTTAAATCAACTGCCAAACTGGAAGATCAGAGTGTGTCCAAAGTTTTGTTTGAGTTACAACTTTCTCTTGGGAAATGACACTAATTATTTTTTGCCTGGAAGTCTTAAGCCAAATACGATATGTAACTCTGCCCTGGAAGCTCCTGTTTCAACTTCCTGAAGAAACCCAGGATATACCCAAACCCCCTCTAAGCCCTGAGACAATACCAACTTAACTTTGATCCTGGTGTCATATCTCTAAACCTCAGAAACATATCTGCATGTTACTGCCATAAACTCATGCGAAA
>NW_010125737.1:0-1102 GCF_000699245.1 Pterocles gutturalis | reverse complement strand
AAATTATTGTCAACAGCCCTGACAACTAATCATTATTATAATAAACACTGTCAAAGGTGTGTCTTTCATGAAGTGCTGCTATCCATTACAAGAGTAACTGCTCATGTTTATTCAAAAGGAAACCAAATATTTGCATAAAACTTATATAGAATTGAAGTATGAGTTCAGTTCAACCGTTGGTGAATATTTAGTTTATGCTGGGCCAGTGTGTTGGTTATTTTCCTCCTTGGCTAACTTAAAGAACTTTGAAAAGCACAGAAAAAGTCATGATTATTGGAATGACGCACATTTGCTTGTGTTATTGATGGAAATACACAGTCAGTGTTGACAGTAAAATAGTCAAAAGTAAACTGAAATATTCCAACTCTTTCTTACAAAACCACTATAGTAATCCATTGCAATAACAGACCACACAGCATGCTAAGCAAATAACTACCTAACTATATTAGCATACCAAGCTTGGTGCAGCAAAAGGGTTCAGGTATGGAAACTATTACAGAAAATGTCTTTCTTCTCTCTTGCTGAAATATACGCATACAGCACTTTACTTTTTCACCAGTAAGCAGCGTTGTCATTGTGCACAGTATCACCGCACACTGCACATGGCTGTAAGCACTCGAACCAGAACTGCAAAGTTATCCTCTTTATTTGCACCAGTTCACAGCCTTCGTCTTTCCATGTGTCATGATTATTTTTGTCAGGCATTGAAATGTAAGTGGTTTCTTAGTGTCCTAAGCCAGCTAAGGCATTTAAAGAAAAATACTGGAAACACCTTTAAACTCAGAAACATTCACATACCCTTTGCTATGCATTGAGCTGCCCAGCAGAACCAGCAAAAACCCCACAGAAACATGACACACTAACTCCTTGGCAATAAAGATAGTGACAGGGATCTGTGCGCCTGACACAAATCCACGGGGGTAGATCTGCTGCCATAGGGTTCTCATAACACCAGTGTCAAGACCTGCTTTTCTGCAGAAAATGAAGTAATTAAGAAATCCTTGTTGGAGAGAGACTGTAAGTAGAACACCTCTTAGAAAATCTACCATTTTTACCATGTTTTTCATTGTGGTTTTTTTGGTATACTCTAATGTAGGACTGT
>NW_010125736.1:0-10357 GCF_000699245.1 Pterocles gutturalis | reverse complement strand
AGAGTTAACTTTAAGCAGACTTTAACCCATGACAGGGGTACTCTTCAAGGGGGGACAATTTTTAAGATGTATTTTTTAGTGTTTGAAAATTTCTAGTGGTCTGTGACTACCAAGGCTAGCCTAGTTGTCATCTTTTGAAGAAAATGTAAAAGGCAGTTACAAAAGCAGTTGAATTGAATCTAAGACTGAAAGATTTTGAATTCCAGATGCCCAAGCTTTTGTCTCCTTCTGAGGGTGAAACTAAAGTGTCTCTTTACATTCCACTAAGTCTGTCAAAATGATATATTGATATCAACCACATGATGACCCCTCAGACTTATAAATCAATCAGTAGATTGTCAGCTGTCCTCTCTATAAGCTTAAGTCAGAATCTAAAATAAGCCTGGTGTTGTTTTTTTGCATGGAGGTTTTAATAACAGACATAAATATTATGTGTATGGCAGGGAAGGCTGGAAGCTCCTGAACCTTACTAGAATTCATGCTGGTAAGCTTCGATACTCTGTCACTTGATTTAGTGAGTCCTTTCCTTGCTTCTTCCCAGTTCATTAATAATATCTGTATATGGATAATAAATAATCTGGTGAGTAACAGCTATAGCCATGTATGTAGCCTGTTGTGCTCCTTCTCTTCCCGTTGCACTATCCAGTGATTGTTTTCTTGGCTCACATGCTCTCAAATCAAACAGAAATTTTGCACACATAGCATAATTCCTTCTTTATGTACGTTTCACCTAGCTCTTCCTCTGCTGAGGGAAAATAAATCAGCAGCCATCTCCTGTATCCCTGCTGTGGAGCCTGCAATAAGAGGGCAACCTAATTGTACTTGCTGCTGGGCCAGTGTTTGGGCTTCTGCTTTCCTCCCATAGCAGCCATCATTAATGACAATTGATATGTACCCTTTCCCTGTTGCTAGGTGATATGTGCCTTAAAAAAGCAGCTTCTATTGCTGCTTGGGGATTCTCACAAATCTTGTTTGCTCTTGGTTTACATGATGTGCAGTGGTTTGCAGGACCAGAACACACCTCAAAGTTCAGGGCATTTCTTTCTGTACATTTGACTGTAAATCACTTAAAGATCCCACAGTTTTCCTGCCTAAGGAAAGAAAAACATCCTGTTCTGGTGGCAGGCAATGGCAAGACTTCTACTTCATAGGCTGCCTCCTGGACTTTCCCCCACACAGACAATGTATTGACCAGTGAACTTCAGCATGGACTTGGCTGCAGTACCCAAGTGTTATGCTGCAAAACTGGGGATTCACCAGCACTTGTTAGGTCAGGTGTTTTCTGAGACTCAGAGAGAAGCCCAAAGGCTAGTTTGGGACTCTTACTTTCAAAAGGTACAATCTCTTTTTTTATAATCTGTTTAGAAGTCCCTGTCTCTTTGATATTTCAAGTACGAGTGAGTAGACAGACTAGATATTCTCAGGAATGTGGTCTCACTACTTTGGATTGAATTAGATTCACCAGCCGCAGATTGAATAGTGTTGTGTTTCAAGTAGCCTCATTAACTTTGTAGAGGAACAGCAACTCGGGCTCTGTCCAAACTAAGAATTTATCTGATATAAAGGATCAATTTCACCAGGGTTTTTTCCAGGTTCCTGTAAAGATGTGGTTATTCAGCATAAAAGACTAAGACAAAAGACAGGAGAAGTAATAAATTAAACTCTCAGATACCCACAACCCAAGGAAGAGGAGATAGCAAGACAGTAACAAAGAGCAGAACTCTTAGATCACTGATTGATGGGACCTTAAAGGAACGACTCAGTGCCTTGAGGAGGTTCAGCCAAAGCTCTGTAGCTGGTTAGCATGGATCTCATGGGAAAGAGCAAACTCACAATGGGATATTTGAGAGGGCTTGTAGGACCACATAAAACTTATTATGGGATGTTTAAGGGATGTGGGAAAGTGCTAAACTTATTTTGGGATGCTTAGGGGAGAGCCAAAGACAGTCAAAGGGAGGGATCAAGATAGATGGGGAAGAGCAAGCATGGGAAAATGGAGAAGAGGGAGGATAAAAGGAGTCAGCTGCATGCAGTCAAGCTGCTGTCAGTATTTGTTGTCAGGCTATGCTCTGTGCCTGATCATCACAGCATGTCTTGTCTTCTGTTAAACTCAATAATTGAATGTTTTCCTATGTGTCCTCTCTATTCTCAGTGTGTGTGTGTGTGTGTGTGTGTGAGATCTGCTAGTAAACTCCAAGCCAGGCTATCAGGTGAGTAGAGTGAGTGGTCTGAGAGCCAGCAACTGGAGACCAGGGATCAAAGGGACCTGCAGGTCTGAAGGCTAGCAACTGGAGAGATTGGTTGTCTGGATACTACTTATTGAACAGAATGAGAATCTAATGGCTGCTGATGAAGGGACCCATTTGTGTGTGTGATTCTAATATGAATTTAAAGCTGGACTAACTGGGGAGCAGGAGAAGAGGTGTGGCAGCCAACTACCAGAGAGACCATAGGTCAGAACAGTGGAGGGACCAAGGGTCTGAGAGCCAGCTGCTGGAGACTCCACAGGTCTGGAACAGTGAGTGGAGGGACCTGATTGCATGTGTTTGGGTGGGAGATCTGCCAGCAAGCTTTCTGTCTGATTAGCCTGTGAGTGAGAAGAGCCCATTTGTTTGTTTATGTGAGTCTTGTTGGTGTGTATGTGGACACTGTAAAGGTGCTGCTCTCTTGTCTGTTGGTAGTCAGCTGTGGCTGTATAGTGTATGTATGTACATGTAGGTGTTTTTTCAGGGATGCCTAGCACCGCTGTTGACCAGACCTGGTGTCAAGGTAATGCAGCATTGAAGGCCAGAAGACAGAATCCCTTAGATCTTGTAGTCCATCAGATTTGGCTTCCTTGTAACAGGTGTGAATTCAGCTTTTCTTCAAAGCTTTCTGAAAACTCAGTTTTGGAGGAAGCCTAAACACACAATATTCCACTAAGAAGGGGATGGTTTTCTTAAGAGATATGAGATATGGGCTTATAATGGAGTAGCCCCTTCTGCATGTGTATCTGGTAACTGTAACATCATTCACATTAATAATCAGGACACCCACAAGGAAGATCTTGTAGGACATTAGGGAGAGCATTATCTCAGATATAAACCCCAAGATAACTGCATTACAATATGACTTTGGTTAGATGCTAGTCCTCTGCTGGAGTACAAGAAGCTAGGCTTTATTTGTAGCAAATTCTTGACAAGTCACCTTTCAGATTGTCCTGGGTTAAGCAGAGACAGAGTTAACTTTTTTTCATAATAGCTAGCAAGAGGCTGTGTTTTGGATTTGTGCTCAGCAGGATAAGGAAGGAATGTTTATATTGTTGCCAGGATACTCAAGGTTGTTCAGCCTCTTCGCTCTTCGCAGACAGGGCAGGGGGGGGGCTGGGAGGGCAGAGCCCCAGTTACTAGCCCAGGATTTGTTCTTTGGTTACTAGATTGAGAACCAGAGTGACCAATAATCTATTTCATAACATACACATCATGCCCAGTATATAGGTGAGGACCCTTCCGGAGGATGGGCCCTTCGCCTTTTGGTTCCGGTGCCTTTCGGTTTCGGTTCTCTTCTGACTCTGGATCGCTCTCTCTCAAGGCCTTTCCTCCCGCTGCCCTGCGCCCCGGTCAGCTCTTGGTCTGGGACGCTTGGACTGTTATCTCCGGTCTGTGAATGTGGTGTTTTGGCAACCTCCACCCCTTCCTTGCTCCGGGAGGTTTCGGGACCCCTCCCTGCTCTGGGGTTGACTCCCCCTGTTCCAGGATCGTTAGCCAGGAACAAACAGGCTGAGTCTTTATCATCAGGTGTGGGGGGGAAGTATCACTGTGTATCACTCATTTGTATATCTGTATATAGCATTAGTTTCAATATTATTGTAGTTTAGTTATTAAATTGTCCTTATCTCAACCCACGAGTCCTTTTTTTCCATTTACCCCTTTAATTCTCTCCCTTATACTCGGATGGGGGTGAGAATTGCATGAGCGGCTGTGTGAGGTTTGGCCCCCAGCCAAGGGCAAACACATCACACAGATTTATATTTAACATGACTCGGAAACAACAGGAAAAACATTTTGCTTGATTTTCTTTAGCTGCTTATGACACAAAGGGTACTGGTGGTTTTTATCCTGCTTCTGTGTGTTGTTCACATTGTAGATTTCTTTTTATTTGTGCTATGCTTCTTTATTCATACTATGCTTCTTTTAGTTTTGCCTAAAATGCTTTCAATTACACAGCCATTGTTCTGAAATTGGGTTTTACAACCAACAGGACATAAGTCGCACAGAAGTAAATAGAATTTTTACCACACTGCCACTGAAGTAAACTACTACAACAGTCGCTACAATTATCATTGCCTTGTACGTCAAGGGTTAGTACAGAATAAATACATTATTCATAACATGAAGACAGATTTGCATTTCAGTTCTCATATGCTTCCTTTTCACGACCTTTAGTTTTGAAAACACATTGCAGCTTTTCCAGGTCTTTCAGATTCTGTCTTCATGATTTCATTCCAATATTAATATAACTGTTAGAATTCATATCCCTAAAAATATCAGACAAATAAAACAAAATCTGTTATAATCAGGTGAGACAGTGAGAAAGGAAGGAAAGGAATCAAATTAAATATAAAAGAAGCTTGGCTTCTGATATATCAGTTATCTTTCCTGGTCTGAACTTGTACTTTACACCTGTCTCAGAGGGAAGTCAGGGGTAGCCAACTGAAAATTGGTTTCAAGACAAATGGATAGTTCAGATAAAGCAGCTGGTATTACAAGAAAGACTGTTACTGAAGAGCTGGTTTAAATTATTCTTAGTAATGAGCAGGAAATATTTTTCTTATGCTGAAAAAATTTCTGATATTTCAAAAAAAAATTTCATTCTAACTTGGAATGAAAAATCAAAATCTCAAACACTTTTTCAGTAAGGTAAAAAAAAAAGATTTGTATGAGAAAAAACCCCAGCATTTTCAAAATGCTGCAATTCAGCTTGGAATTTTGTCTTTTTTTTTTTTAATACTAATTTGCATAAATTTAGAAGAGTAATTTTTAGGTAGTTTTGTCTGGTCATTTTATAGTGCTGAAGTGGGATATTTTAATGATTCTGAACCTTTTTCAGCAAAGCTTTAAACTTTTCAAAATGAAACCTGATTGAAAAAAGTGTTGTCAAACCTAATCTTGTCATAGGAACACTTTCAGCTTTGGCTGTTTGGCATCTGCTCATTAGAAAAGAGTTCATAAAGAGATTTTCTACTAGTTATTGTGATGAGACTTTTTGATTTGATGAACTGCATATTCTTCTTTTGTCAAATCGGACTTTTGTTGAAAAGCTTAGGGAATATCCTTTGAAGAAATCTGGTTGTATTTTATCACCACTAACCTATGATTTAATATGCATTTTAATATATGGCTTTGATCACTGGCGTAGTATTACCTGGTTCAGGCTCCTGAACATCTTGAGACAGATTGACGGACAGTGATTTCCCAAATCGCTGTGGCAGATTTAGAAGTGATTGAATGGAACTTTTTTTAACAAGTGAAGATCTCCCAAGCCTGTGTGAAACAGCTGGAGCACGCCTAGGTATGTTATCTCCAAAAGCTCTCCCAAATCTCAGAGGCAAATTAGCAATCGGTTTAATGCTTCTTTCTTCTGGATAATTTCTTCCAAACCTAAGAGGTAAAGTAGCAACTGAATTTGGCATCTTGTTTACTGTAGGAGGGTTCATTTTAATGATACTTTTTGCTCCCCAGTCTTCCATTTCTTCAAAATTGAGACTCCTCTGCTTTTCTTCCAAGATATTATCTTTAATCTAAAGAAAAATAATTTAAAAAATGATGCTATCATTTTATAGGGCATTACTCCAGCTACCAATCACACAAAGTATTCATTTTCGTATCTCCTTAGAAAGCTGCTGGGTAACAGTCTTTTTTGGATATCTAATGCTTTTTAGCTGTATTTGCTAAACTCCCTTGTCATGTAAACTACTTCATGTGGATTACTTTGTATGCTTACCTTTTCGGTACACTGACCACAAGAGCACATCTCTATATAAGTATCCACAACTGTTCAAATGGTGTCAGTTGGAAATATTTCTGGGCATAGGTGTTGGTACCTGTGCCACCAGTTAAGCATGGACAGGAGTCGGGTCCACATTTGCTAATATCACCGACTGAAGTTGTCTAGAGGGGAAGATGCTGACTGTATTTAGTAACTTGACACAGAGTTAGCCTCTTACTTATCTGATCTGGTTGAACAGCAGAGTGGGCCAAGCTACCTAATGGTGTAGCTCATTTCTTCCTGAGCACTGGGTGCACGCTTTTGACCCAATATCCTGCTGGGCTAACAGCCAGGGAAATGAATGGAAAGCATTTAGGTCAAGTTCACATCATGCCTGTTCTGGCCTTGCAGCACAGCAATTGCCCTGAGCTTTAAGTTGCTTTAGTCCTCCACTAGTACACGAGATGCATTAGAAGCTCCTGAGCTCCTAATTTTTGTGCAACCAGCACAAAATCTACTTTCTGTGTCTATGTTGGCATACAATGAAGAACTGAGTCTAGTATATAACCTGTTTTATAATGTAAAGGGAGTATATAACCTGTTTTATGATGTAAAGGGCAGCTGTTGCCTGAAAAATAGCTATATCAACACGACCCTTTCCTATATAGCAGTGTTTCTTCTCTGGGCATATCGAAAAATCACTTATTTCTGCCACAAAAATAAGTTTCCAAGCCTTAACAGCAAATATGTACAAACATGTTTTTAAATCTCAGTTAAAGACACAAATGCTACTAATCCTAATTTCATTTCCTTATCCCCATTTGGTGACTTCCCTGGGAGCTTCTCCAGCTCTTGGGAAAGAAAGGGAATGAATCATTCTAGCTCCTACTCCATGATTAAAATATTAAATAAACTATCCCTCTGATTGCACCTGCACACCCCTTCTGAGGTACATAAAAGACAGTGAGCTGAAGACCAGAGGATTTCACTAACATCATTGAAGTTGTATTTTGTTCAGAAGGATCTTTATTACACCAGTGATAATGAGTCAGAAAGAGAGCTTGGCTCTCATTTCCCAGGGAGTATTTGCAGGGCAGACAAGAAAAATAATACAGATGAACTGTGCAAATTTCATTTGGCATCTATTGAGACATAATAAATGTGCAACCCTGCAAAGATATTTTTATAGTCAATTTCCAGAGTAGAATTTTAAGACCATTAGCTATATTAGATTTATAATATTCTCTGTTTATCATTATTCTTTGAGTGTTACAAGCATGCCTTTATTAATTTTGGATTAATAATGTATCTGTTATATTATGTGCATAAAATGCCTGATGGGAATGTTAAACTGAGGCCCCACTGTGTAAGTAAGAAACATTTCAGAAAAAGTCTCAACCCCATTGCAAACTGGATTGCAAGAAAATTGAAACATGAATAGATTTACACAGTATGTGTGTCCGAGCAAATGAATTTGCTGAAAATTCTTTCGACAAGCCTTTTTCACACTGCTAGTCCTGTAATGCTGAATACTGTGCAATGTGGTTATGAGAGCCTTTGCCAAAAAATTCAAAGTGCTCAGGATCAGACCCACAGTTCCCCCAATTAATGTCATAGTAATACAGATCTTACCTCATAATATTTATCATCATCATCTTTGCTCTGCAGACTGGACTTCATCGGTTCATCTAGGCACCTACTATTTGATGTTAGAAAGACCCCTGTAGCTAAAGCAAGTAGAATAAACTCCTTCGTTGAAATTACTTTCATTTTTCTCAAATTAAGCTTAGTTAGCTCAGAATCTGCACAGAACAGAAAACTGCTATCATTTTATATGTTCAGGAAACAAAAAGATTTTTTCCCTGTGACATCAGTCTCAGAAGCTTCAGTTCTTGCTGTTAATTAGGGAAATAATTTGAATATATTTGAAGAATGTTGGGAATTTCTTTTGTGAACCTTTTTAATCAACATATCTTCTTGTTAGCGACACACTGACTTTACAAATATTTTCTTCTGGTGAAATATGTCTTAATTAGCTAAATTTGACCACCATAACAGTAGGGACTTACAACAGCCACGATGTTCCATCACTGGTAGACAAAAGCACCTTGCTTCTTTCTTTTGTATCAGTGTCCTCAGAAGGATTCTTCTGCTTAAATGGTCCTTTTGGACCATATAATGCTTCTTTATAGTTATGTACAGCTAGGGACATTTGGCCTGTTGAAATCGAGTGCTATCTATTGAAGTGGTTGATCAGGTCGTAAGAGATGTTATGCATCAATGAGATCTATTGACCTACATAGTGTCTATACTCTAAACTGAACACGTTCATTTGTGTTCAGACTGAATTAGGAACACGCTTTTAAAACTCTGCCCATGAGTTAAGTTTTTAGAAATTTCAAAGGCCATGGTAGATCTGTATTCTTAAGGCCAAATTTCCAAAAGCAGTTTTTAAAAAGGCATCTGCCTGCTGCACACAGTGAAAGCACTGGACTGCCCATGCATGTTCTGTCCCAGAAGGGGGTTCAGGCTGTACATGAATAGTGCCCTTAAAGCGCATATTGAATGATTACCGAGATAGGCTGGTGAGCCAGACTGCCGTAAAGAAACCATATCACGTTGTTTTCCATTTGCTATTCTTAAGTTCTTGAAATGATTGTCTAAATCTCACATGTTAATACTTAAGATAAGCTGCATCTGATTGCACATGGTAAATACTCATACTGAAAAACTGAACTCTAGACAAGTTATTTTACAATTCAACACCAGGGTTGTACAGTGTCAATTCTGTCACAGTACTGGCAAAGTTGTCCTGAGAGAATGTTTTATGCTGTGGGCAGCATGGATAGTCTGGACTGTATTATCTGTTGACAGTATGTTGCTGCGTTTACTGAGCTGTGGAGCTGAAGCATTTGCAAGTAACCTAATATTAGAATTGTTAGCTGGTTTTATGTACTTAAGTTTGTGTGGCATGCATGGAGTAATTGCTGCCCTAGATTCTCCAAAACTGAGATCCTGGAGGCTTTAGGTGGCTTTGTATTACTGCTAACAAGATATTCAAACCTCCTTTCACACTCATGAGAACCACAGGTTGTACGTTAGAAACTGCTCTGACATGACTAGTCCTCTAACTTGACCAAGATAACAGGAAACACTAAACCTATCACCTAAATTGTTTATCAGAGCCTCTTAAAGTGAAAAAAATAAGAAAAATGCCAATGAATTATCTCCTTAGGAGAAATAACTTTTCTCCTTTCTCTGACAGTTTAATCCTGCAACAGCAGGAGGAGCAGCAAGCCCCTCTTTTCCAAGCTTAGACCATCTTGTCCCCATTCCCCATAGATACATGGTCCCTTTCTCCCCCAGCTGCTCTAGTTACTGGGGATCATCTAGGGTAGGAGGAGAGTGTGTTGGGGATGTCTCCTTAAAGGTGACAGGAGTAAGCAATTTTAGAGGGAATTTGAAGCCTTCTTGAGGAGAGGATGACATGAGTGGGCTGGGGAGATGTTGCTCGGTGCCTACTACCATAGTTTCTAGTGAACCCTCTGGCAAACAGTGGACTAGATAGGCAGTGTGTATGGACTCGCCTGGTAATTCTTGTGAAATGCCACTCTTTTAGCCTGGCTTCAATGCCCACCCACCTGCCATCATTCCCCATATTCATTCCAGATAAATGGTGTACCTGTATCAGAGGAGAGCTGGATTTTCTCCCATGAGCTCTCTGAACTCTGGGGAACAAGTTCAGGGACCAGGAGCAATCCCATGCCCAAGATAAGGGCCACTAGACTTTTGGACACCAGATCATTGGTTTGCCATGCCAGCTGAGCTAAGGGAGTGGCGCTGACACTAAGGGGTCAACCAGATGAGAGCACTGACCTGGCAGCCAGATGTACAGGTAATATCTGGAAGCACAGCTATGTGGGGAGAGCTAGGGGGGGTGTGTGTCTACACAGGTGGCTTGTTACTGGTGTCTGAGGTGAACCTGCCTGGCACAGTGTATGTGGGGATATGCCTCCCTGACCGGGGAAAGGGAAATCCCATTGACAGAGCTGGAAGTGAAAAGGGAACAGTTTCTCTCAGGTGAACTTCCCCAGGTGGAGAGGGTGTGAAAGATTCTGACCATTTTTTATATGACAGACCATTAAATTGTGAAAATAGATGAGAATGGTATTAGTAAGCTAATTAGGAGCCCCTGTGAGAAAAGAATGCATTTTAATCAGTCACTGGCTTTTGTGTGCTGCTTTCCCTTGTTGTTGCAGACACTATTTACATTCATTTGCTCTTTGTTTCTTTGCTGTGTGTAATCCTTCTGGCCCTGGCTAACAGCAGAAAGGGTTGAGTTCAAAGATCTGGGGATCTTTGGGAGGCCATTCAGAGGGACCTCGACAGG
>NW_010125735.1:30499-74043 GCF_000699245.1 Pterocles gutturalis | reverse complement strand
GCCCTGCTCTCGGTGAGGTTTGTCTTGCTGCTGGTGCAATACCAAAGTCGTGGGCTGAAAATGGGGATGGAAACGGGCAGGCAGCGGGGAGCGGACAGGCCTTCGCTCAGTCCTGCGCGACTGCCGTGCTCTGGGCACCGCAGATGGTGAAGAAGGTGTTGGCTTGGGTGCTTTCGTTGTCCTCCTGGGCATTTTGAGGGGTGCGTTATATCGAAATGTTAGTATAAATCCAAAGTTGCCTTCATTTCTTCCAACTCTGGCTTTTTGCCCAGATAACTAAGTAAGATTAGTTTCCAGGGCTATTTAAAAATCAGTTACTTAACACCTCCTGGACAGTTCTTTTTGGAATTAGGTTATATTTGCCTATCTTGCATAAACTGACGGTTGTTCTGGTGCCTTCAAGTGCTAGATGCTCCCCTCTGACCTGCACTTCAGCTGCTGCTGTTTTCTGCAGGCCTTGGCTGTTGTTTTCCCCATGATAAAAGCTGAACTTGATTTTTCTGAAGAACAGCAAAATACACACAGATTTTGTCTGGAAATCCTGTTTGACGCTGACGGGGCCGAGGCTGGATTTTTTGCGTTGTTTATGGATGATGGTAGAGGATGCTAAGCTTGAAAAACTTGTGCTTTGCTAAACACCTCTTTACCCTGGTTTGTACTGCCGTGAGGGGGGTGAAGGTGGTTTGCTGGCTGCAGGAACCAGTGCTGCTCTTTCCTGGTGGGATGGCAGATGGAGGAGCCTCTGTCCCTGAGCCTGCTGGGGTGTGTGGCTGACTGCAGCGGCAGGTTTGGTGTGCTTATGCCTTTCCCTGCACTGCTGCACGGAGGAGATGCAGCCCCTCCGAACTCTGAGTGCTCTTGGAAACCGGGAAAATACCTGTGCTGGAACAGCCGCCGTCAGTTCGGCTGCGCCAGTGCCTGGAAGGCTGAGCTGGAGTGGCTGGGAGCTGAAACTTGACCTGGAAGCTTTCTTCGCTCTGAGGTCAGGTTTCCTTCCAAATCTCAGCCCGTGGTGAGGAGTGCGAGCGAATGGACTAGTACTAGCCTGAGAACCCTGTGTGGTGTTGATTCAGTACTTTTCCTTCGCTGACAGGACTTTCCCTGCTGACTCAGGGAGAAGTGGGGATGGAGAGAGGAGCTGCCTGTGTCAACCTCTGAGCCTCGTGAGATTCGAGGGGAGGTATTGGGGTAAAATCCATTGAACAGGGCCAGTCCCTATGGCAAGGCGTCTTTGAATGGCAGTGGGAACACAATAATGCTACCAAGAGCTTGTTCTCATCACAGTGACACTTTCGATAGCTTGACTTAATGGAAGTGACTTAGAAGAAAGTAAAGTTTTGGCAAAATGGTCCCCGTCAGTGATCTGAAAGAATTCTTTGATCGCGAAATGCAAGCGTAGCCCCATGGCTAAGTGTGTTGGCAGGCTCTTCCAGAGGTGAGCCCTTCCAGTAGTTGCAGAGAACTGGGCGGTGTTCAAATATAGCCACCAAATCCCTGCACAAACTTGACCCCATGTCACATGCTCTTAGAGAAAAGCTGGTTTGCTTGTCACAGCCCCTCACTGGGATCCGAGCTGGTCTGAGGTCTGGAATTCCACTGTGAATGTCTGCGTCACATTAAGAATGTTGTGTACCCTGTCGTCTTGGACCTTTCCAAGAAGGTGAAATGGGTAACTATGACGGCTGGTGTTCGTTTCTGCTCCTGAATTTCAAGGCGGTCTATTGATGAGGCGTTGCAGTCTGTTTTCCTTTCCTGGGGACATGTACCAGGTCAAGCGGACTTTGACATGACATCTGAAGATAACAGCCTGAGCATTCCTGGCTTGCATCCCCTCTTCCCTAGAGGAGCAAAGCAGGGAGTATTTTGGTGCCTGTTCTCAGGTGAAAGGAGTGGGATTTTTGGAGCTGTTTTGAAATTGACGACTGCATTTATTTCCAGAGCAGAAGGTGTGCTGGGCTCTAATGGTCTGGCACACACTGCTGACACAGAACATGGCAGTTTACCTGTAGCCAAAATTCACAAGTTGAATGTAGGTCAGCAGTGTTGGGGACACTACCGAAAGGGAAAGTTAATCATCCCAAAGGGCAGGAGGCCTTATTCATGATTGTCTCTGCTGGAACTGATGAAATAGAAAGGAACAGTTCACAATTTATGTATTAACCAAGCCAGCAATTTACGTTCAGTGCCTGGTTATGCAAAATCAGAATCTTGTGCTGGGTAAGAGAGAGCTGTTCTGATGGCTGGCCAGGAACTGGAGCCACTTCTCTGCCTAGGATTGATTGGGCACCTGCAGGATATCTTCCTGCATCTCTCCTTTTCTGTTTTCTGCCTTCTCTCCCCCTTTCCTTTGTCTCTTCTCATCTTTCACAAGAATCCCTTCCTTGTTTCTCTTCTAAAAATCTCCCGAGTGACCTATGAATGAATTGTTTTCCACGCAGTTTCCATTTATAAATCATCCAAGTGACTTTGTTACAATTCCAGCTCTGTGCAGACCCTGGGGTTGGTTTTAATGCCACATGTTTTCGTAAGGGTTGATGGGTGTACATTAACAGAGGGGACTTCGTGAGTGCACTGTAAAGCGCGTATCTTATGTTCCCGTGCTCTCTGGATGTTGCGTTTTGGTCTTCAGGAGCTGTTGGGGATGAGGAGGGAGGAGAGGGACCTCTGTGGCTGCTGTACGATGCTGAGAGCTCACTGCCCTTCTTGTTCCTTCCCTTCTGTCAGCTGCAGCGTGACTGGAGACGTAGCCAGGCTGCGGAGCGTGCCTGCCGCGGTCAAACTGCCCCTCTGATGTTGTTGCAAGTCATACGTTGCTGTAAACATTAAGGCTTCCCTTATTCTGTGAGTTCAAAGCATTGCACTGCGTGTATTGAGCGTTTCGTTGGGAGATGAGTATGCATTTCCACCTCCCTTTCTCTCTTGAAGTGGACACAAGAATTCCCAGTCCTGGGAGAATGTGGCTGCCTCCCAAGCCCCGTGATCTTCCTGCTGTGCCCTCTTAACTTCTTCCAGGCTGGTCATCCACTTAGTTGTGAGTTCCTGAGCATTTTAAGTAATAGCTAGGTAACGGCCAAAGCTAGGAACCAGTTTGACTAGTTGTGTGTAATGGTGACCTGGAGTTGGATTATTAGATAGCGACCCAAAACAGAGATGCTTTAGTCCTTGGTGGAACACAGCTCCTCTTCTGCCATCAGAAGCTCAGTTGGGGAAAGGCTAGAACAAAGCTGATTTTTCTTTGGGGTTTTTAAGGAGCTGAGCCTTCTCTGGAGAGCAGGAGGCATCTCTACTTTCCTTGGAGAGGATCTTCCCTTCCGTGAGAGAATCGGCTTAGTTTCTGTGCTTTGTCTTTGCATGAGTTGGAGTCATCAGCAGAACAAATTTTGCACTGGAATTCTTGGAGGTGGGTGCTGTGGCACTTAAAACCAAGATAAAAACCCAGCTGGTAGACTTTGTGGATGGTTAGGCTCTGCTGCTCCAGAAGGAATCAGGCTCAATTTGGCACGCTTTGGTCGCTGAATGCGGGAGGCTCCAGAAACCGTGACGACTCGTCTGGAATTCTCTCTCCTCAAGTGCACAGCGCTCTCAGCCTGGTGGGTGGAAAAGTCTTGGCGGCTGCTCTGTCCTTCTCTTCCCTACCTCCAACATGCAGCAGCAAGGCATGTGGCTCTGGGATGACCACAGATCGCTTCCTCCCGTCAGCGCGCCGACTGTGATCATCTCTGAGGAGCCTGCGTGCCGGTACGCTGTGATTCAACGTCGTCACGTCGAATGGAAGTTGTTCAGTACTGGTGCTCCTTGTTTTGCAATGAGTCATGTGAGTGCCTCGCATGGTCACCTTTTTCCATTGTTTTCCTTTCTTTTGCAATCTTTGTTGGTGCTTTGCCTGTCCTGCTTCCTATTTCTCCTGGCCGTAAGAAAGGCTGGCAGTTGGGGATCGCTAATTCCTCGAGTGTCTATTATACCGCTGCTCACGTGGCCTTTGTTCTCATCTCTTGCGTGCTGCAGAAGAGTTGTATTTTAGTTCTCATTTGGCAGGAAGGTTTAGTAAAAGCCTAAAAGCTAGAAATGGACTTTGGCTAAGTGTAGTTGTTTAATATTTCTTAAAGCTTGCAGAGACATTAACTTTATCGACTGCAGGCAGAGGTACTGACAAGCTTCGCTACATTTTTCTTGCTGTAGGAAGCAACATACGATGACCAAGAGATGAATGCAAGCGCACCATTCCATCTGAGAGCAGGCTTCTTGATGAATCTAACGGTGCAAAGGCTTGGAAAGGGGGCCAGGAGAGCCAGCTGATGGGGTGATGGGGCAAGTGAATGGCCCTATGACACCTGGCTGGCGTTGAGCCCTTTTGGGTAGGGGGAGTAGTCTAAACAAGCCGAGATAATTAGTACCTACTTCTCAGCTGGGTTGCTGTTCTTTTAATTGGGGGGTGAGGCAGGTACGTCTTTCCTACCTCTTCAGCCTGACTGCCTCCCACCTCCTGCTCAGTGTCCCTTTCTCCCGAATATTTGCTGGGCCAGAGCTTTGGGGCTGCTGCAGCAGGAGACGAGCGAAGCTCTGGGGTTGAACAAATGCCAGTTAGCAGCGTGGTGGTGTCTTCAGGCAGGTATGAAATTGCCCCGGTGAGGAGAAGGAGTTGCCACTGACAGGAGCGGGAAGAGGAACGGCTGTGGCATAAGAAGAGATCAGAATCTCTTTTCCTGGTAGGTGCCTTGCAAAGGTTTTGTGGATGCTGCAGAGGCCTGATTAGGGCTTCTCGAGCCTGTATTCTCATTCGTGTTTGAAGGAGGAATCGTGTTAGGAGGAAATAAGGAAATTGCAGTGTGTTGCTGGGAGACTGGGCTTCTTGGGTGTTAGGTATTTTCGCAGGGAAGCAGCAGCTGAACTCCTTTTTCTCTGCGTATTCTCGCTGGGTCATGTATCAGCCTTGTGCAATAGAAACCTGCTAGCCGGAGCAGCTCGCCCCTTCTTGCCCTTGTCCAGGTGAGGACTGCACGTTTTTCCCTGTGAAAGTAAAGCTTTAGGAAGCTGCTCCAGCGTTGCCAGCAGAAGAGATGTTACAGTTTGTAGTGGAAGTTGTCCTGGCTGAAGAGATTCTCGTGGGAATTGGGACTTCATCTCATGAGCGCGATGGGTGCTGTCATCTGCCGAGCCCACGGTCGTCTGCACGGCGTGAGCACGATGCTGCCTTCAGCTGAACATACCTGAGCCAGGACTAAACTGATTTTAAGTCTCCCTTTGGAGCGTGCATGGGTTTAAGCAGAGCAATTTGGAAATTCTCTAGTTAAGCCATTGTACTCATTTGTTACAGACAGGACCTCTCTGCTGCTCCCCGTCCCGGGGTTTAATACGCTGCGTTAACACTGAAATGAAGAAGCCACTGAAGGCTGATTCATCATTAGTCATTGTGTCTTTTTCTAGTAACTCTGACCCCAAGTCTCTATAGTTGAGGCTAAACCTCACCCTCTCTGTTAAACTGCCATCAAAGGGGTTCCATAAAAAGGGAATTATGTGGCTTCAGCCAAGTTTCAAAGTAGTCGAATCATACTCACCCACACAAACAAACTCCCACACCCGGTGGAACTGACACGTTGTGCTCCAAAATAGCACAGCGTTTGCCCGGTGTGTGGGGGGAGCCGAGCCAAGCTTTGCTCTGCTTTGCTCCTCAGCAGAGATGGGCAGGAGATCCTGGAGCATCTGCCACCAAGGGGGACCTCACTGGGAGCCCGTCACCTTCCCCGTGCCGTTGAGTGGCACCCTTTGCCAGGCACTCTCTGGAAGTGTTTAATTCCTGCACAGCGTGTGTCCTGATTGTGCTGAAGTGTTGCTGTTGCTTCTGGTTATCCCGGCAGCCGCTGTGTGCAGTGCTGGGGACAGTTACCGGCCTGGGCAGCTGCAGATTCTTGCCATGTTGAGGAACTGTAGGAAAGACCTGGTCCTTGGATGGTACGGGTGTGTTCGGAGTGACTCCGGCGTCCCTCCGTGGGAGATGCAGACCTTTATGGGAAAGCAGGCTGAAGTGGGATGTTTTTTACCTGGCCTTGGACACAAAAGCCTGGGGTCGGCTGGTTGGCTGGAGGAGGAGGATTGTCTGGAGAGCGATTCAGCACACACTGGAGTGGGTCAGCTCGGCCAAACTGCCTGTTTTTTTCCAGTGACCAGAGTGGGAGCCTGGCGTGACCAACTTCCGAAAGTACGGCGGCTGAATCCTGCCTGGGCCATCTGAGAAACCATCTGTGTGCGGAGTTACTGCCTTGGTTTGCAGATGGATGAAGTGGCTGGCCTGGGTTTTGGTATTGTATAGTGCAGAGGATGGCTGCTACTGACAGCCACGTCTCTGATGTTTTCATTGTAGTTCAGCATCTCCTTGATGTTTGCTGCCTCTGTGTATGGTTTGGCAATTGGAAGCTCTGCCTTCAACTTCTTCAAGGATCTGGTGCAGTTATAGTACATTAATTATCGAGTTTTGAAGATTGTTGAGAAGAAAAGGAGTCTCTGTAGGGTATCAGCGCGCAACTGCGGGCCTGGAGCTGGAGGCTAGAGTGGTTTGACGGGGAGCCAGGCGCAGGACGACTGTCAGAGCTCCATTAGGAGAACGCACGCCTTGGCGCTACTGGGAATAACAGAGAATGTGGGGCTGCGGCAGCAGATTAAAGTATTTCAATTAAAGTCTGGATTTGGAGGCTGCGTACGTCTGCTGCCTTTCAGCAAACAGATGGATGTTTCGTGTCTCCTTCCAATAACTTTTAAAATATGGTTAGTCTTGTTGGAAGTAGTTTTGAATGAGACGGACCCGGCGAAGTGCTTTCGAGGCTGAGAAAGGACGTGTGGATTTCTGCAACAGAAGGGAACACATTTTTTTTTAAGGTTTTTCCTTACCTAAACAAGCGTGCATCCCAGGGGAGGTGGGCTTAGCTGTTTAGATCTTCTGCGGTATGGACTGCATTGTAGTGAAAGTGAGGAAATTAGATGAAAAAGTGCCTTTCATTGTCTGTGTGTCTAAATTCTTACAAAGATGCTCGTCTGTGCTTTCCTTTAGCTCCAGTACCACTTCTCATTGCATGTTTGCTTCTCCTCTTTGCTGTCTCTTCAGGAAAGGTTTTGTGCTTGCCTGGGATTGCTACTGCCTGGTAGGTAAGGGAGCCCAGCGTCTGGATTACCTGCTGGTCTGTTGGCTAAATCTTGAAATGTCCACTCTGTGGGTTTGTGTGCTGCCATCAAGGTAAAGTAAAGAGGTGCTGATCTCTAACCTGGTCCATAGGTTTGCACTGAAATAATCAGTGCTGTAGAAAAATGTTTGTGTTTTGGCCAATGACTTGTAACAACGCGACCATGTTTCTGTGCTTCCTGAGTAGTGCTTTAAACTCAGTAGCACTGGCAGCAACCAAAGATGAAAAGTATTAGTCTTTGTACTTAGTCTTTCCTCTCTAGATGTGCTTGTGGGAAATCCTTGGGCTGTAGTCCTGCAAGTGGCTCTGTCAAGGTTATCAGCTTGGCTGGAGTGCTGCTGACGGCCGGGGTCCTGGCAGCGTGCACAGCGTCTCCCAGCTGAGCCTGTTCCTGGCTGTGGCTGCGCAAATGCTGCCTGCTTACGCTGGAGCCTGCGTGCTGCTCCGGGAGGTGTTATGGCCTCTCCCCTGCCCAGGAACATGGAAGGGATAACGTGCCACTTGATTTATGGGAGGTTTTCTCATTGCCAGGTGTCCAGAAGACAACAGTGCTCTTTTGCAGGAAGGTTCTTTTGTATCTGGTATCTGCTGCGTCCCCAAGGCTGGTTAACAGCTGTGGCTGGTTTCAGCAGTTCCTGAGGTCGAAGGGCTTCCCCCCAGTAAAAATGATTATTATATGACTTAGCTTATACTGGTGGATTTTTTTACATATGTAAATGTACCATTAACCAAATAGAATCGTTACCCAGTAGCCATTAAGGAATATGTTCTCAGCTGCACAAAGCCCATCTCTGTTCTTGCATCTCAGGCGTTTTGACACAGTGAGAGGGTTGTCAGTTATACAGCAACTGTTTGTTTTCAAGCACAATCTCAGTGGAAACCAATAAAAATCCTTCTGATTCATTCTGTATACAGGGATTTTAATATTTGGCTTCCGCAGAGGTGTTTTTTCACCTGAGCTGCTTTGGGAAGTGTTAGATAAAAAACCCAAAGACTTTTCCTTTCTGCTGGTTAGTTCAGCTGTTTTATGTTCTTAGAAACAACGCACCAAGCTGGTGGAGAAGGAAAGTGCGGTGGCTACCTCCACGTGCTTGCCGTGGGCGTTGTGACCCCAGTGCCCTGGCAGAGCTGCAGGGGATGCGCCTTTCCCACAGCGACCGAGGTACACGGGAAACCTGTACTGCGTCAGACCAAAAGATTTGTGTCTTTTCAACCAAGTTGAGACTCCCATGTCACAGTAAGAAGACAAGTGAAGATGACTGTAGGTATTTTCCCACTGATAGGCGCCTCTGCACTTTGAGTCATTTGCTAGACATGTGGGCCTTCATCTCTACTTCCCGTTGTTTGTGTGTGCACGGTGTTGGTCCCAGTTCGGCACCGCCAACAAAGCTGGATCGTTGTTTTCACTTGCCGTTGGCCACTGAGACAGTCGGGTATGAAGTTACTGGCTTCACATGAGCTCAAAGGAAAACAGGGTGGTTCAGGAATTGCAGTATGGGATTTGAGACTGTACCACCATTTTTTTAAGACAAGGGTGGGATGCAGCCTCTAATAATGATGGTGATTAAATTCTCCCTTTTGAGAGATTTTTCAGAGACCTGCAAAATGCATGCCTTGTCCCCAGCTGGTGAAACACACCCTTTAGTCCATCTTTTTTTGCTGGCAGTGGTCACTCTTGCATGTTCTGCTCCAAACCTGAAGACAGCAAGACAAGCAGTTCTGAAAAAATATTTCAGAAGGTATGCTGGGCAGAGCCCGTGGAAGAACATCAGCTTCCTACCATGTATTGTATTAGGGAAAATGTCAGCTGAGAATCTTAGAGCTCCATGAGAACATACGGAAACTAATCGTCCCTCATGTGCAGCTACTGTTTGGCTTTTCTCAGGACACGAGGTTAGGGGGTGACTCTGTCGAGAGGCTGCAGAAGTGAAGGGATTTGCTGCCTGGGCTTCAGTGGCTCCAGGAGGATAGGGAAGCAGCTGTTCTTGTTTCTTTCCAAAACATTTGTGGGAAATGGCAGGCCTAACATTGGTGTTTGGTTTGAGGATCACAAGAAGAGAGTTGCACATCCTGTGTTGCAGATGGAGGTTTAGAAAAATCCTGCGTTGTTTCAGCCATCAGAGCTCTTGCATCGTGCCAGTCAGTGCGGGAGCAGAGGCTGATGTGACTTGGTGCTCCAAGTTTGGCTGGCAGGTTGCCCTAAGACCAAGATGATCAGTTGTTGCTATTGAAATCAGGGCAGGCATGTGTATTTTTCTTCTAGAGCAGCACTTTTGAATGATTATCACATTTCTTATCTTTTGTAGGGCTTCATGTAAAGGCAGATAAGTTTGGGATGCGAGAGAGACTCTTCAGAAGTGTGTTAAATCTTGTATGTCCTGAGAAAACACAGAGGAGATACCTAAGCCATCCTGATAATAGAGATGAGGCAAGAGGGATTTTATTTAATGGAGATGTAACTACAGTTGCCTTGGAAAATGCTGTTGGGAGAGTGACCAGGCAAGGGCGACATGTGGCCGAATCTGTTCATTTGTGTGGTTGGTGGTGGGGCTCCTTGTCACCGTACCGATAAGCAGCAAGGTGCAAAGCATCGGTAGCTTGCAGTGCAGCGGGAAATTAGTGGGAAAACTAAATGTGTTGGAGCTTTCACCATGGCAACAAAGCCCAGCTTCCAGCGCGGCGAGACAACAGCGGGTCAGGTCTGCGCAGGGCCGGGTGGGAGCTTCTCGAGGCAGGGTGCCTGCACCTCTCCAAAACCTGCCCCTTCGGTTCCTGGGCGTGGAGAGCTGCCTTTGATGTAGAGGGCAGGAAGGTGATGATGAACTTCAGGGTTTGGTGTCAGGGATTGGAAGCAAGTTCTGCCCATCTCGTTCCTGCCTCAGCAAAGCATCTGACGGGGTTGCGAAAGGCTACAGTGGATGGGAATGTTTTCTAAACTCCAAACAGTCATTCAGATTGTTTACCTTTCCTTGATCATCTCTTGTAAATAACAGAGGGACTGCCTTGCAGGACAGGGCCCAATTGAGTTGCTTCATCTTTAGACTCTTTCTCTTGGATTTGTGAGCAGGCTGGGGGTTGCACTAGCACCAAATCATGTTCTGATGGCACGCCATCAGTCTGTTTGTCTGTCTTCTCATTCTGTGTGTTCCAGTGTTTTGAGCTCTTCAGTGAGGTCAGCAAGACAAGGGCTGAGCAGTGCTGACATCAGTGACATGCAGAAGCGCTGTCCTTGCTTTTGTCCCCCCTGATGGGGTGTCTCATCACAACTTCTCCCCATTATCACGTGGCTGTCCCTAGCCAGGCCCCAGGTTGTGATGGAATAAATGGCAGTGGGCTCTGAGCGATGCTCCCGTGATGCTGCCGCACTGCTGCTGCTCAGGAGTTGTTTTCTTCGTAATTGAGCGGGATATTAAAAGGTTTATGGTTTACAGTTACAGGCGTAGCTCTGGCTGGAGGAGCGTTGAAATTGATACGGCAATTACCGCCGGGCTCGTCACGGGTTCTGACTCTCACATGCTTCGTGAGACCGAAGTGGAAGTCGCTGGAGGAGTGCCACCAGCGAGGCGAGCGGGGCGGGCGTCCGTCTGAACTGGGTGCTGCTGGGGCTGGGGAGGAGCAGGGGCGAGGTGCTGGGCAGGTGGTCCTGCGCCCCGCCTGTCGCGAGCCCTGCCGAGGGTGAACAAAGGCATTGCAGTCGGGGTGTCAATTTTGCGGAGCACAAAGGAAAACAAGCAAATTTAGAAGTGCTATGAGAGCAAGAATATTTTATAAAATTTGCTTATTCCTATTTTCTCCTTGAATTTGTCTTCAAGGCAAAAACTGCAGCTGAAGTAGGGTTTTTTCTTTATAGTGCTGCATTTTGCTGGTCTGCTTGACATTTTCTACTTTTTAGTCTCATGGCATGAGAATGGACTTAACTGTTTCATTGTAGATACCGATCTTTCCCCAAACATCATTTACAGTCACACTTGATAAATATCTATGCATATTCTTGGTGGAAGGCTTCTCCTTTGGCACTGTCTGGAAGCTGCAAGTGGAGCAGCAGCCGCGCTGTCATGGCCCGTCCTGGTGAGACATGCAGCAGTGACCAGGTCTGGGTGGCTCAACCCTTTGCAGGGAAACTCTGCTTCCTGGCGGATTTGCATCCCGAGCCCTAAGTCAGCAGTTTGGGGTTTTGTGTGGTGGGGTGCCCTGGCTTGCTGGAGTGAGTCATCATTCAAATAGTCACCGGAGCAAACGTGCCTGTCCAAACAAGAGGAGCTCTGCAGAGGCACCCAGGCAGGCTGTTTGCAAGCAAGTTACGTGGCTCTGAGGTAAACAGCAAAATGCTTTTTGCTCCGCCACATGTAGGTCTCCAAACTCAAAAACCTTCTGCACTAGTCCGTGTGATAAGACCACCGTTCTTGCTGCCTGAAACAAAGCTCGCTTCCTGTCCTCCGGGTTCAGATCCTATCAACGTGGAGGGAAAAGTGATTTGGGCTGTGCAGATGTGTTGTCCTGGCTGGGTCCCAGAACAGAGGCTGCTCTGCAGAGGGTCTCCTGTGGCGTCTGTGAGAAATTCTTTGTTTTGATCCTTTGGTTTCAGTTGGCTTTGCGCAGCAAATGGTGCAAGCGGCTCTGCGAGGACCCATGGGTTCTTGGGAGGCTCCTTTGTACTGAGCTGTGTTTTCAGTTGGGAGTGCTCCTGTGCTGCTGATGCATGGCTTGAGTGAGAACAGTTGATGATGTGTGACTGCAGTGAGTCACCTGAGTTGAGGCTGGAGGCAGCTGTCAGCCACATCGACCTGCGCGCCTTCCAGCGCCCTGTGCACCCCGGTGTGCGATGCACCGGGCTGAGGTTATCCGAGCCAGCACTGGGCTGGGGCTCTGCTCTGTGGGCAGTCCTTGTTGCATGGAAAACAGCAAAACCTGTGTGAGAAAAGCACGATCGTCTCAGCTCTGCTCTGCCTCCTGTCACTGCGGTGCTGCTGTCTCTCTTCCCCTGCCGGCTTTTCCATCACTCCCCCCCAGAATGCCCTCCCAAGCTGCAGAGAAACTGTCAGAGCGACAGCCACTGCTTTTTTGGTTCTCTTGCTGTTGTTTCGGTGTTGAGTAAGCGCTAACAAGCCGCCTGTCCTCTGGCTCCACTGCTGAGTTGAAAGCGTTGTGGTGACACTGTTTTGGCTTTGGATAATGTTTTCCCTTGTAATGGGCTCCTCTGTCCTTGGGCGTTAGTCTCTGGCTGTCGGAGCGTTGCTCTGGGCAGTTGGAGGGCAGGCACGCCTGGGCAGGGGGCTGCCATACCTCCTTGGGTCTGTCTGGAGCCGCTCCGAGAGCTCAAGGCCAGGTGGGCTGGAGCTGGTCACTGGTCACAAGCTGCTGGCCCAGGATGGTGCTGGGGCTGCTGGGGGGTGGTTGTGTGGCTGCTGGAATATTGTCCGGCTGGTGAGAGGCTTCCTCTTGACAGTGCTATCAGAGTAGCTGGTGTTTATAGAGCCAAGGATTTACAGCTTTGTTTTTCTTCTCTCTCCAGTGCAGAGTAAACTCTTGGAACTGAATTTCTCACTTTCCGACTGCTTGACAGTAGCTGTTGGATTCTGTTGTTGTTGGTTCGAGCCCATGGGCTGGATGGAAGACTGAGCTCTGTGTATTTTAAATGTTTCTAAACCTATATGTGGTGTAAGTCCTCCGAGGATGGATGGAGTATGGGTGACAAAAGGTGAGCGAGTAGGAAACACTGAGGTCTCAAGCTGAGTGCTTACAGCTCAGCTCAGTGTGTGTTACTGCTGAGAGTGGGAAGGTCTTGACAGAAAGACAGGCTCTGCTTGTATTCTTGCTGGAAGAGAAATGTGAGTGATCTGGGAAGAAGAGGAAGAAAGGAATGAAAATAAGTGTATCCATGCTGTTTGGTCTGAGCATGTTGCAGTGCAGACTGTGCGGTATGAAGGGCGTGAGCAATGCCGTGTGCTGTCCTGCGTGCTCGGACTCATCTCTCGGCTTCTTAAATAAGAGGATGCGAGAGTGCTGCAGAAAGCTTTTTGGGGAGTGCAGGACTTCAGGATCTGCTTAGCTCCTATCAAGCTGGTGTAAACAAGGTACCTTTTCGTAACGTGGCCAAGCCAGTTCTGTCGGGGTGACGGGGGGACCTCTCCTCGCACGCCTGGGCTCCGTCCCAGAGTGTTCACTCACATGCACACCTATGAGAATGATTTAAAAAAATAAATCCCTAAGCCTCTTCTGGTGATATTACTGTCATTACTCTGCCGGTAGTTTTTAGAAGCCACAGTTTGAGTAGTTCCCTGATTCT
The DNA here is from genome assembly GCF_000699245.1 of Pterocles gutturalis. NCBI lineage: Eukaryota > Metazoa > Chordata > Aves > Pterocliformes > Pteroclidae > Pterocles > Pterocles gutturalis. The sequence continues at coordinate 60,585 of NW_010125735.1, read as the reverse complement.
GTCCTGTCCCACGGTGCGTCTCCAAACACCCCTGGAATTAATGCCAAACGCAGTGGTTGGGAGTCGGGTTGAGTGACACCTTCGGCAACCAGCTCAAGATCAGCGGGAGTAGATACGAGATACTCGGTGGCTGTTCAGGCTGATAGTGCTGCAGAAATATTTAGCACATAGGTGACACTCGTAATCTTTAGAGCACTTCGTAAACATTGGCTAATCCCACAGTGCAGTTCTTGGTTGGAAACCTGTCTTCCCCAGAGAGAACAAGTGGCTGGAGGACTACGTGAAGTTGCAGCACAAGGCTGTGACAGATTGAATTTCAATTTGATTTTTTTTTTTAAAGTATAATTCAAGCTACTAGATCTGCTGCTTCTGTAACGTGGGGCATGTGAGCTGTGTGCCCTTCACTCGTACCTGGAATGGGGATTCCCTGTGTGTGTTCGTGGACCACTGGACCAAGCTGCGCACCAGGGCGAGGGAGGATCAGGACAGTTTTTAATTCTGCCCTCCAGTCTTTGTTAGCTCTTCCTCTGCCTTTCCCGAGGGCCCCTGACTTGGCTCCGGGAGGTGATACATGTGCTTCAGGCACGCAGAAGGGTCACGAGCAGTTGGAGCAGGAGTCCTGAGAAGAGACTCGCTATGGCAAGCGAAACCTGCTGTCTTCCCAGGAGCATCGAAGGCTCTTCTGCCTGTGTGCCAGTGCCGCTTTTGTTTCCTCTTCATGTATAATTTACTTAGTGGACTGCGGAGGGTGGAAGGTGTTGGGAGCCATGCAGAACTCTGTAGCCTCTCATGATGTTAGCATGAGTACGAACAACCAACAAGATAACCTCAGTCGTCAGCAGTTTGTTTTCTAGGAGGTGGTTAGCTGCCAGCTATGGAGTAACTCCTTAGAGGAAGGTGCCTAACGTAAGAGTGAACTTGTTTGTTGGCATGGACACAAGCCAGCCCGTGATTCACTGACTCCGTGATGGATGCTTAACAGGGTCTTTGGAGTCGGACTGCCCGTGTGTCTCAGCCTTGGAAGGTTTCTCGTCGTCTGGGGCTGCATGTGTGACCACAGGACACGTGGAGTCTCAGCTGGAGATTTCATTTTTGTAGGAATGGTAGCTGAAGTTCCTGTAAGTCCTTGCTCACTCTGCAGCTCTGATGATATATGTGCTTATAAATTTAATGTATGTTGGAATTTTGTCTTTCAGCAAGCTGCCTTGTGCACCTGTGATGCACTCAAGATCCACGTTTGATAAAAAGGAAATTAGAAGTCAGGAGTCTAATTAGAAGTCTTTGGGGAAATATTCTGAAACCACTAACATAGTTTTGGAGAACTTGTTCTTCATTTCACATGTCTGTGGAACGTGTTTTCTATAGTGGATTGTTCCTGTAAGCGATCTAAAGGATGGGTCAGCAGCTGGGATCACAGGGAACTGCTTTTTACACAGGTAGCAGCTACGAGCCAGGCTCGGCCGTGGCAGCGTGTTCTGCCGCAGCTCCTGGAGCAGCTGTGGAGGATTGCTGCTCTGGGAGTACTTTGCATCTCTGCAGTGGTTTTTGATTGTCTGTATCTTCTCAAATTGCCAACCGGCAAGGTCCAACATGGTATCTTCCTTTCCTCCCTTTTAAACTGGACTGAAGGAAATGTGCTGAAGAAATATCTCATCCTGATGGAATGAGTGAATCTGGTGGCCAGCTCAGCAGATAATTTCATCAAAGTAGTAGCTGTGGGGAAATTTCTTAGCGGTAACTTTGAGTGATGAGAGTGTGCTGCACGGTTAACTTGAAGATTAGTGGCCTTCTGTAAAGTGAATGGAGACTTGAGCAGTTCCAAATTTTGTCAGCCTGTTCTCCTGTAGCTTGTAAAGCTGCCCTGTTACCTTGTTGTTAGGTGATCATTGGTGAGATGCTCTGAAAACCCAGGTTACTGCCGGGGCTGGAGCTGGGGAGGCAGCATCTTTGGGTTCGTTGGGCTTGGGTTGAAAAAGGAACTGGTGGAACCTTCTGCTGCGCTGTTGGCACCGGGCAAGTGGCAAAGCAGCTGCGTAGGATCACCAAGGATAGGAGTGTTATAACTGCAAGTGTGGAGAAAGTACAGGGTTCCTTTGACTGTCAGATTTTCAGAGAGCAAAGTCAATATTTCAGGAGTTATTTGAAATGCTGAAGATTAGACATTTGCCTTCAGAAGGGAGAAATAGCTGACTGCTTGCCAAATGACTGAGCTGCAGGGCATGGGGAGGAAGTGGGCATTTGACAGCAGCAAGTGGAGCGGTACCTGTGTGCTTGTTGGACATGGATCTCTGGTTGCTGGTGAGATGCTTGTATTGGAGAGAGATTTAACTGGTGGTGCTAGGCGGATGGAGTTTCATCTTGCTCCAAATATTTTGCCTTAAATCTTAAAACTTGACAGAGTGTTTCTCAATGTACCTGTTTTTCCTTGCTTGTTTACTTTTAATCTGGCTTTTAAGGGTTTCCGCTCCTTTCTCAGGTCTCCTTAAGCCAGATGCTGTTGTATGGCTTTGATTTGCTACTGAGAAAAGTGAATTACTTCTGCTCTTAAACAGCTTGAGCCTTTTTTTCAGCATCCTGCTCTTATGGGAAGAGCAAACCTCTAGGCAGGGCAGATGAGTGCTCCACCTCGGAGCTTGCATGTGGTTCTTGAGCTGCACCCGAGGTTGTCCGTGGCGGGTGAGCACCAGTACCCCGTAGGTGAGCGAAAGGGAGATGGGAAATTGCATTTACTGCGATACCAGAGATGAGCCGTCTCCTCGAGCCTTGGGGCAACCATGACTCCAGCTTCTGAGAGCGCCCTAATCACAAAGCTGCAGGCTAATAAGGGAGGGGGTGCTCTGCCTCGCATGTTGAAACTGGGGTACTGTGTAGGAAGGAACATAAGATTTGTATCATCAAAGACTGAAAGCAAGAGAGAACATGATTTTGTAGCCTAGTGATGAGGGAACTCCCCTGGGAGGGGATAGGCATCAGCTTCCATCTGTGCTCCAGGGACTGTTTATGTATTTGGTGTTGGGAATTGCTGGATAAAGCACATCTAGAGCTGCAGTCTCACTGAGAAGCCAGCGAGTTTCTGAGGAGGAATTGGAGGGTGTGCTGGGATGGCTAACTGTACTTCAGCGCCATCGCGGCTTCCTGCACTTGACTTGTCTCCTTACACTGCTGTTCTTAGGACAGGGACCTTGGTCATCTGCAGGTGATGGCAGGCTGCTGAGTTACTATAGCTTAGTGAATTACTACATCTCAACTGCCAGTATTGACCAGCCATGGGAGCACTAGTGGCCTTCTGAAGGAAAGTACAACATGTTTGCCCTCCTTCGGGCAGCCAGAGGTGTAAAGGCAAGGTAGTGCGTTAGACAGCTTTTACCAGAGGGTGAGGTAGTTATCCGGAGCTACGAGCTGACGAAGGACCAGTTTTGTTTAGCTCTCATGATTAAGAACCTTCCTTTCACTTCTAACTTAGTACTTCGGTATCTAAATTGCTTCATGAGAGAGAAATATGAAAAACTACCAAGGTAGGAAGCATGGTTTCCAGTAAAGCTTAAACCACAAGGGGTTTATCAGAATCTTGGGGCGGAAGGGGAATCCTATGTCTTGATTAGTAAAGAAACCGAAAAGGGGAGGCACAGCTCAGAAGATAGAATATCTTTTTTACTTTTTTCAGGCATTGGTTTGTAAAAGTGGGAAAGGGTAAGCCAGTTGATCACTCCGTCAGGTGTACAGACCAAATAGCTTGCTTGCTATCAGGAATAGAAGCTCCAAGGGCGTTGTTGCGTAAAACAAGCCCAGTCCTGTAACATTTTGTTTAGATAGAAGAGATAAAGAACACTCAGCGGTAACCTGCAGTTATTTAAAAGCGCTCGGTAACTTAATGAACCTTTTCTGCCCGGCTGCCTGGTCAGCCAGTTCAGCTGGGAAGGAGTGCGACGGCAGAGAAGGATGTGGGACCCTGGCAGCAGTGGGATGGATCGCAGGAAGGGAACACGTGCATGGGTTGATGGTACACGAGCTTTGTTTCGAAAAGGTTGTTTTGACTGCCTTTGAGACGTAGGCTCTGTGCGGAGGCGAGGGTGCGACAGACTTTCTTGTGCAGAACCATCGGTCCCTGGTGCTGGCGGCTCGCCAGGCTGGTTGGTCCTTGCTTTTGCTTCTGATGGAGACTCCGATCTTTGGCAGATCTTCTCTAATTGGGTGCTAGCTGGCAATGCCGGCTGTGGCTGGGCCACCGGCAGACTCTTGGACAGGGACGTTGTTTTGATTAGATGCATCATCCTTGTCTGTGGAGGGATGAATTATTTTACTGGCAAACACCAGTCACCCATCGAGAAGACTATCGGCTCATGCGAAAGAGGAAGGGTCTGAGCTTTATATAAGCAGATCTGTTGGCTCAAAGACTTTTCAGAAACAAATTTTGCGACTAGAGGCTAATTACAGCAATATGTCTGCTGGCATTCAATAATGTATCTGCATATCTTTGCATCTAGCCATATGTTCTCTTCGTGGCATTACTTTATGGCAGACCTGAATGCAGTTGAGGAGGGGTTTTAGGAGGGTGTGTGGCATGGGAGAGGTTCCAGCTTGCCTCCTGTTGGGCTGAATTTGCTGCCTGTGTGCCAGACTCCCTGCAGAATGGCAGTGCACAGAGCTGGGTCTCTGTAAGGAGGTGGGCTGCTTGTGTGCTGTTAGGTTTTAGATCATAAAATGTCATGGCATCGTAAAATCAAGTTGGAATGGGTAACTCAAAAACTCATGTATCCCCAAGTAAAGAACAGGCCATATGTAGGATTGCTGTGGTGCTTTATCTTTGTGAACTAGTTTCCTTAAACAGCCGCTGCAGAAATTCTGCTCTGTATATCTGCACTTCTTAGCGGTAGCTTTAGAAGCCGAGGGAAGCATGCATGTAATGCACAGCTCGTGCTATTTTCGATGAAGATTTGCGTTGTTTTATTTTTTCTCCTTAGGTAAATAGCTACAGCACTTCAACAAACCCCCTGTCAGCTCTTCAAGACAGGGAATTTCTTGTAATGCTCGCAGAAGCGCGCGGGTCTTCCCACTGTGATACGTAGGTCTTCGAACACAGTAAGAGTGGGGTAGAGCTGAGAACCTGCCGCAGATATCCCCTGCAAGAGTCAGTGAGTCAGAGGTGGCCCTACTGCACGAAGACTTTGTACATTTGGGGTGGTTGAGGTCTTGCTTTGTGCTTTTTCTTAGCTGGTTGTTTGGTACTGCAGCTGATAAGTTATTGATGCTGCTCATCCTCCTTTCTCCACACCTCTGCAGTGATGTAGAGCTGAAGCAGGGATGAGTAATGCTTTTTGAAGAAGTGTTACTCTAACCTTTTATGCTGGATGCGTAGATTGAACATTTTAATCTCTAGATTTTCCATTGCATTGGGATGACTGTACATTCCTATCAAATGATTCATTTGATTAACATAACTTTTCTGTGAACCAAAATATCTCTCCAGACCCTCATAGCACAAGGGATGTTAGGCACAAGCCCAGATGCATCGCTGAACGCTCTGTTTGTGTTTGCCACGGCTGAGTGCTGTGTACAAACACGTTGGGGTGTAAGACTGTCCCTTTTCTCCCCCTACCAAGTGCACTTAGTTCCCTCGCATTCCATTTCGGTGACGTTGGAAAGCTTTTTTCTTTCTTTTTCCCCAGAGGGACTAAGCAGAGCTGTTTACCCTCAGCTAGCCAGCTTCCCCTCGGACAGACGAGAGCAAGGCTTCTCAGTACAGTGCGGTGAACGTGACGGAGAGAGGAGAGCAGAGCATGACCGGAGAGACAGAGTGGAAGCTGTGATGTTTGATCCTCATCTTCTGAAGTGCTGTGCTGCCGTTCATTTTGCTTCGACAGCTATTCTGTCCGCTCTCTGGGTTTCCATGGGCTGTGCTAAGCACACAGCCCAGTTTCACATTTAGCTGCAGGACTGTGCTTGAGACTCCGTGTCACTGCTTGTGCAAATTTGTCATCGAGTTCCATTATTGCAGCTTGGTTTTGTCCCTTGACAGCTGTTCCTTGGACAGCGTTGCAGCTTGCAAAATGTGCTGCCCAGAAATGAGGCGTGTTCTGTACCGGCAGGCGCAGCTCAGTCTTGCAGCTGCCAGTATCAGAGCCCGTATTGCAGCAGTAGGCTCGGGAAGGATGATTGTATCCTGGAAAGTTTGCTGGAAGAGAATTCCAGGCTGTTTCACAAGTCTTGCTGATGTGGGGTTTTTTTTCTTGGTTGCTGTAAAACTCAGTGCATACTGTATCTTCTGAGAGTCGCTTGCCTGTCTTGCTTGTGAGCAGCTGCGTCTTCCTGCCAATGGAGCACCATGCTAGCTCGCTGCCGGGTTTGCAGTCATTTCCACCTTCACGATCTGCTGTCTCTCACCTTCACGATCTGTGCACTGGTAACCTGTGGCCCATGGGCTAGTTGTTCCTGAACAGTAAGCTGGAAAATGATTCCGGCTTGGCACTGTTTAAATATTCTGTGCCCATGGGTAGCTTTGAACTTGCCAACCTGTAGCGGGTGTTGCGTATGCAGTGACGAGCGCAGCTCATGTTCTGCTCTGCTGATGACATTTAATACCCTTCGCTCCCTGGCTCTGGTCGCTGCTGGGGCTGTTGCCGCCAAACGCTGCTTGGCCGCGTCACTCCTGACCACTGACCCTAAAGCCACGTTCACCTGCGTCAGGATGTGAAACTGCTATTTAAACTTTAACTCTCTTAATGTGGTCTCAAATTCTAAGCGTTTCCATGTTGTTGATCCTGCTGGAGTGAGAGGACTTTCTTCTGCAGCTCCCTGGGATGCCCAGGCCGTTTGTGTGAGAGGATGGTGCAGCTCATTGCTCCATAGTCAGGTTCTGCAGTTTGACCTCTGAGCCCGGCGGTTGTGTCTGGGTGTGAGAAGAGGAATGTGCCGTGTAATGAGCAGAGGCTGTAGCTTGTAAAAAACACGTTTTCATAGAGCCTTGCTGATGGGAGTGACTTACTCCCTAGCAGGCATGTGGTTTCTGTAGAAGGTGCATGTCCTGGCCCTAGCCCATTATAGTTATCTTGGATGTCACTGTTATTTATTCTCTAAGCCTCTACCACATTCCATAACCAGGGAAAAGCTCTCGTTTTCCCTGAGGCAGCTTTTGCATTTAAGGAATTTTTGGTACGTGCTAGAATAGAAACTCATTTTCATTTTGGCCAATTTCCAGCCTATGATTTTGTACCTGGATCATAGAAGGTCAAGCTAAAGCGACTGAAACTTGTTTCTGGAGAGACAGACCAAGTTCTCTGTGGCTGTGCCAGCTTCATTCCACTCTTTGCTCTTTGCTACCCCACCTCTAGCAAAATGGTAACTGGCAGACAGGGAAAGCCCCTGGACCAAGGTGCGGCTCGGTGAGGCTTGGCTTTCCCCTCACCATGTGCAGGGGGGTCTGAGCCCTTCTGCCTGCTCATGGGGAACACTGTAAGGTGCCTTTTGTGGAGGACAGTGGCACAGGTGTGTTTGCTGGCTGATTTGGAAGTGGTTAGCTAGAGCTAACGGCTCTGGATTATGTGCTCTGGACTGGAAGCTGTCTGGGTAGACGGCTCTCTGCGTGCTGCCGGGCTGCACTTGTGTTCTGTACCAGTGGGGCTGGGGAACTTTGCTTGGGAAAAGATTTCCTTGAAATTTAAATTTGCTTGGACGTGTCTAGAGGATAAGAGAATAACTAGATGGCATGGAAATAAAGTTTTGGGGATTTGTGGAGGTAGAGGTCAGAGGGGGGAGACTGGGGGGTGAGGGGAGGAATAGTTTGTTGCCTCAGAGGCTTCTTCACTGCTCTGGATGTGTCTCGTGATGTTCTCTCTCTTCCCAAGAAGAGACACTGCATCTGAAACTCAAACTCTCTGGGTTATCTGGTTTCGAACATTGAGGGCAGCAATGGTTGTTAATGTTACCAGTCTTGCAGTCAGTAAATAAGCTTTTTTTGTCTTCATTTAAAGAGAGAAAAATAATTGGCCTTGCGAGACAGTGCCTTTATTTCCTTGCTGCTATAGTTTAATAGAAATCTCATTTATCTGCCTCTGGTAATATGTGTCCCTGGAGAGCAAGGTCATCACAAATGGTACAAATGAATGAATAGGGGAGATGGGAAATGTGATCTGAAATTCCTGCAGGCTCGCTCATCTTGCACCCTCCGTGTGTCAGGGGAGACTGTATTTACGTCACTGCCTTACATAAGGATCTATAATGTGATAGCTCCTGAGGTTGTGCGGGTCTTGTGAGGCTCCGGTGTAATTGGTTCAGTATGTGCTCAGCAGAGCGCTACGCAGCGCCCAGGTACGGCTGCGGCCGCGTGGAAGGATTTTGTGTTACGGAACCGTTATGCAGCTCTAGATTTCTTTTATTTTTCCTTTAATATCACCGTTTTCTTTGGCATTACAGCTGTATCAGGCATCTTGGAGTTTTAGCGCATGCTGGGTTAAAAATGCCAAAGAGGGGCAAAGCACAGGTACCTTGAAACTGAGCTCCCTGGGGCCAAGCAGTGAATATTTGGGTAAAATGTTGGCATCAAGTGTGAATAAGCAAGATGCTGTGTTTGGATTCTTACACTTTTTCCACACTTTCATGTGTGGCTGCCTGAAGTATCTTACCCAATACAGGTAAATTGCTTGTTAAATCAGCTTCCTACCTTTTGTGATCATGCACTTGAGAAACAGTGATGCATTTTGGAAATGCCTTGACCAATGTGCCTATTGCCAAATAAATGGGATTACCAAACTGAGACTCGATGCAGAAGAGCATTGCTTAGCTGTAGAATAGCTATAGCCTTGTAAATAAAACCACATCTAATTCCAATTGTGTGAAGTCAAACAGTGCTGAACACCAGACCCAGTATTTACTCACTTGTTTTGTGACTGAGCAGCTAAAGAGAGAAGGCTGAAGAACAAGGCTTTCAGAAGGTCTTTTTGGAGCGGATGATCCCGCTTGCTGCTCAGACCAGGTAATGCTGACGGTCTGTACTTCATTATTTGGAGGCCTTATGGCACATAGAGGTTACCTGAGCGGTGCTTCATCTTCAAGCAGCAAGCCACCTTGCGTGCTTTCCTGCAAATGCAGTTGTTGGGCGATGGTGTCCTAATGTTAGCCAGAGAGAAACGAGTGAGCGCGAGGCTGCTCCGCGGGTGCTGCTGTTCCTGACATTTATGTAGTGGTCTTGTGATATTCCAGGTTTAGAAGGGAAGCAGCTTGTTTTACTGGACGTGTCATTCGATATTTGTACAGTATGAGCTCCACTAAAGTCCCCGCTGACTGTACAGCACAAAGGGGACGAGTACTTTAAAGCGTTGCTGTTGGGGTACCATTACCCGATCCCATCGCTGCTCCAGAGTCCATGCAGCTGACCCCAGGCTCAGTCGATAGCGTTGGACGTGCAGAAGAGCACGAAAAAAAGCACCCGAAAGCCACTCCGGTGTGCTTACCATCAGTGGTGGCTGCGCTCCTCCAGTGGATCAACGTGAGCTAATCTCCAGTCTGCTTTCTGCGTTGGCTCTTTATTAGGCAAAGTCCAGTCCAAAACAGAGGCATAGCTGTACTGCCTCAGAACAAGGCTTCCCGTCCCTCAGTGTGCTGTGCTTTTTGTTCCCCCCGACAGACTTCACCTGCCAGACGTCATCTGGCTGCTGCCAGGACTCCAGTACCTCTGTTCCGCTGCAGCGCTAGAAGCGACCATGGAAAGGTTACGACATCTTCCCTGGCACGTGTCGGGGTACAGGGACTCTGCTGCTTCCAGATGAATGAGAAAGCTTTTTTCCTCTTGCCCTCAGAATAATGCCCATGTGGGTATGATGGATAAAATGTGAAGCTGAATTCCTGAAACCATTCTTTCGGCAGGCTGGTGAGGGAGAGATTTCATTTTTCTCTTGGATTCCAGGGTGAGGTGGGCTGCTAAGTGCGTTGGGAGAGGGACAAACAGGGCGTGCTCTGTTCGGGGGCCTTTGCTTGCCCAAGGCAGCAGGACAGACTGACGTGTGTTTGAAGGAGGCAGGGTGCTGGTGATCTGTGCCTGTTGCATATATAGGACCTTTCTGTGCTGCCATTCTCAGCTAAGAGTTCTTTAAAAAAAAAAAAGTCTTGTAAGGAAAATCAAATCCTGACTTGGCAGCCTGTCTGTCTAATCTTCGGTAAATGCAGATGTGCATCTTGGAACAATTTACTCCTGGTTGCATTTAGGGCTACCAGGGTGACTTTTTATTCCCGCATATGGAGCATGGTTTCAGAAGGTAATTTAAACAAATGGAGTGCCACTTCCAATTTTTCAGGCTTCTAGTTTAGGAGCCAAAACTGTTCTCCTGGCTCCAGCTTGCCCACCCTGGCTGTATCGGTTCCCACATGCTCTGCCAAGTGTGCAGAGAACCTTCTGTGGTCCCGTTCCCCTTCTGAGGAGGCAAAAATCCCGTGGCCAAGAGCAGCCTGAACTTTGTTCGGCCATGAAACAAGGGCAGGGGCGTGCAGGCCTGTTATCTATGTGGTGTATGGCCAGCAAGAATTTGTATTAAACACAGGTCCTTGTTTTGTGGCTGTTTGAACTGGAGAGTTACCTTCATATGTAGTGCTTTTGCTTTTGCGTGCATCTTGCTGTCCTGTAAGATCTGGGGGAAGTAAAATAATTCCATAGCAGCTGCGTTAGTTTGTTCCTGTGACAGTAAACATTGTAAGACTACTGAAAGAAAAATCAAACTGTGTTGTCAGCTTCCTGATGCAATTACTACTGACCTGTTTGCTGTCAGAAACAGGAAATACAGTAGTTTCCTAGGCAATTGCAATGATCATCGACCCAGCTCCTCTGCACCGCTGTCCTGCTCGATGATCCCGTGGGTTGTAGGTGCTTGCTGGCTGACCGTTGTGCTTTGTACGGCAGGAAAAGCTCAAATACTGGAAATCCAGACACGAGAAGTTGTGTGTTACAGGCTTGTTTTAAGACCCCCAAACGGATCTGTAGATTGGCTTTATTTGTTTGGATTTTGTTTTCTTGCAGTTTCTGCACATATAAAAGAGACTTTGTCCTCCGTCGGGCTCTGAATTTCGCGTGGACAAGGAGAGGCATTGAGTGGATTCCAGGCTGCGGCTTTGCTTCCACGTGCCCCTGCTGCATTTACCTGTATTTAGTGCACGTCTCTGACTCAGTGTTTACCCTTCAGTATTTAAACATTCCCTAGAAATTAAATCTTTTAAGAACATTATTCTTCACACCAAGTGCTGGTAGCAGCCCAGTTGTGCGATGCCCACGCTCATGTATCAGCTGCTCTCTTACTCCCTCAGAACAGGATTTACGGTGGCAAAGAAAGCAGCAGCCGCAATTAGAATTTCGGTACTATGGCGCTGAAGTCTGCTTTCAAAATAGCAGTGTCCCTGTGCCCCAACAATACTCCATTGTCGCTCGCTTTAAGTTTTAGATGTCGGTGCCGAGGGCAGAAGCCCCCATCAGAGCTCTCTGGACACCCGAGCCCTCGGCTGCTGCCAGTCTCCCTCTTTGCCAGCAGAAGCTGCTCCCTTGTTGGAGGAGAGGACCGTGCGTGGATGGAGTAGCAGTGATAAGAGCGTGACACCCATTGCTGTTTGTGATTTTTGGCCCTTTGCCATGTACTGTCACCAACCCGGGGCTGATAGCTGTGTGTGATCTCTGGCGTTGTCCTGTCCGTACCTGGGCTAACTCCTCTGCGGAGCTGTGTGCATCATCAGACTTGCCGGGTCCCTGAGGACAGGATTTCTGCAGCAGTGCCCTTCATCTCCAAGGCCCTTTCCTCTGCGATGAAGTAGCCATCGACACCTGGCCGAGGTGGAAGCACGCTGCCCCACATGCGAGTCACTTCCCCGGGTGGCACTCTTGTCTTGTGCAGCGGCTGTCCGCCTGGGTGCCCCTTTGCTGTGACCAGGCTGCACCCTGAGAGACCGGTGCCGTACCCTGATTTGGCTTGAAGTAGGTTCTTAACTCCTGAGTGTGTTATCTGTGGGTTTAAGTCACTTCTGCTGATAAGGGAAATCAGATGCTGTTGTTGGAAGTGGCTTGTAGACTTCTCTAATGTTGCCATTCAGTTCTACGCTGAAGTGAAGCATTTTGCTTTAAAAAGCTGGTCTGGGCAGCTACTGCTTTGGAAGGATCTTCTATCAAGCTTGCTTTGTTGTGAAACAAATTTAAATCTTAAGCTAATCTTTTTTTGTGTTTTTCTGGGGGAGAAGTAAAGCTTCCTCCAGCTGCGAGAGGCAGGCGCTGTGTTCTGACATCACTGGGGACTCTTGGTGGAAATAACTGCAAGGGTGAGTTAGTCCCCACAAACTAGGAGCTTCTCACTTGTTCCGAGGGAGGAAATTCCTGACTTTTCCGAGGTGTTCCCCCCTCGCCCTTGAGTGGCAATACCGCTGCAGAACATGGGTTCATTTTAAGCCGAACTTTGATTGAATGTAAGCGGTCAACCTTGCGTCTTCCTGTGAACTTTTAGCAACTCTACTAAACAGAGTAGATACAGATGGGGCGGGGGCACGGGGGAGGCAGCTGGCCTGGAATTTGTGGTACGGGCGCTGGCACCGTTTGGTTCGCTTCTGCTGCGAAGCGCAAGCAAGATCAGAGTGAGGAAGGGGCCTGCTGGGATGTTTTTATCTTGGTCGTTGAGGGTTAATGCGTTGAGGGCTGCATTCCTTACAGTTTCACTTTTGGCTTCTCTTTCTAAAAATTTCCACTTCATTTCATAACAGTTTTGGAGTGAGGGGTGGTGATCTTCTGGAACCTCCGAGTCTGAAAGTGTTCTTTTGTGTAACTGGGGGGGGGTGGAGGCAGCCGCGCTTGTTTTCAGGCCCGGGGGAGCATGGAACAGATCTTCCTGAGAATAACATTAACCCTCCCTAAATCAACTAATTGAGGGGTTTTTAATTAACCGAAGGAGTGGCAACAGTAAGTAGAGGCAATGGTTTTGAGAAGGAAATCGCTTTCTTCTGCATTCTTGCAACCACAATGAGAATTCTGACATTTTAGGGCTCAAAATCTGTGTTGCATTGGTTTGATCATTTCTGTTCTTTTTGGAGCCAAACACGGACTACAGTTACTAGGCTTTGCAGGCACGCAGTAAATTGATGGAGGTGTCTTTGAGGGGTAAAGTGCAGCCTTTCAAGAACAGTTCCGAGCAGGCAGCAGCGGAGCTGAGGGATAAGTGAATTTGCAGCAGGGATGCCGTGGCTGTCCGCCCCTGGCTGCTGGCTCCGGGCCCCATTCACAGGCATGCCTCGCACGAGCCAACGTCTGCCGTCGCTTGGGCCTCTCCTCTGGAGGTGTGCAGCTCTGGCACCGCCTGGAGATGGTGTGCTGCATGCGAAGCTGCAGGAAAGTGCCGTTCATGAGACATCTTGTGACGGGGCTGCTGCTTGTTTGTTCCCATAGAAACTGCCATCTAATCACGGCAAACTGTATAAAGGCTGTCGCTGGAAACGCAGGGTCTAAAAATTTCTGAAGACATCATCTAGGTCTGGGATTGGGCTGTATCGTTCACTTCCCTGTCAAAGTCGCGGTCCCTTCCTGCTCGGTGTATTCCAGATCCCGTAGCATTAGTGCGTTTGGCACCTTTAAAAATACTCGTGGAAATAAATGCGATACCGTCACCTTCTAACTGTGATCCTCAGTGTACGGGGCGAGGGGGCAGCGTTGGCCATTGCTTGTGGTTTGTTTTGAGTAGCCAAGTAGATTCACTTTGGTATAGAAGAGACTGAACGCTTGCAGGCTCAGGAAAGTATCTGTGCAAGTTCCCATTGCAGAGCCCAGAATACCCTATTCCTAAATGGGCTTGGTGGCATGGGAAGGGGAGTAGTGATTTGTTCCACCTTATCTGTCGCTTTCGATTTTCTCTGATACTGTCCTGATCCCAATGTGCTATTTAGTGTTCTCACAGCCTTCCTTTTTAACCAGGAGCTATTATGCTTCTGAATATAACTGCCCATAATATCACTCCATATTAAAACTACTGCATGTGCCGGTGTTGCTGCAGAGCCTGGCCTCCTCCCTGGAATGTGGGCATAATTCAGTGTCAGAGCTCAGCACGGAGCCACCGCCGCTTGGGCTGCGGCAAGGCGAAGGGAGCGGGCCGCTGAGGTTGAGTGAAAGGGATTGTTATATGGGATGACAGATTCCTCTGGAGGTTGTTGCTGTTTGCAGAAGGGAAGCCAAGACATCGGTGCTTAATATCTTCCAGAAGTCCTCTGCTTTAACCCTTGAGGAGCCTCACATTGTGGTACAATCCCGGTTGTTTCTCCTGATTGCAGCTTATGGCACGCTGGCAGGAGGATTGCTTGTGTTGTACGGAAGACCGATGAGCCAAACCAGAGCTGCTCTTGCTGTGTGCGTGTTGCTCTTGTTAAAAAAATAGCCGGCTGCTCTTTAGTTGCCGAGGGACCTGTTGCTGTGCACCAGCGCTGGCTGCTCGGTACGTGTTTCTGCCGTGAGCAGGGTTTGGGTATTCCCTCTTCTTGCTGGAGATCTCTCGATCTGAGTAGTCATCTTTGCATTATAGGTATTGCTTAAAAATATTCAAACCCAAAAGTACATCGTGTTACTTAACATGTCACTTCATACATGCTATTTACTAACTTTCTTTACTGCTGAGCTTTTGCTTTTTAATAATGCAGTCCACTCGCATTCAAAGCCGAGTCTAGCTGTGAACTGTGTGCTTACCCGAAATGTTCTGTTCTTGTCCCTCGCATTTTTAGGGCAGGACTGAATGAGAGCAAAATGACAATCCGGGGAACTTTCAATAGCCCTTGTAAAACCTGCTTGCTCTAATATCCTCGCAGTTTTGTGAAGACTTCCTATTGATCTCGGAGACGAGTCTTTTCCTAAAAACCAGGAAGGTTTTGTTCCTCATGGGCTCTCAGGCGAGGTCCCTGCGTTGCAGCAAGCACATCTCGGTCTCACAGCAGGCGGACCCGCGGCTGCTGCCGTGCAGCATTCTTGATGCGTAGCCTGCTGTGACAGATTTCTTCCTGCATGCGACTACATTTCCAAAACTCTGCTGCTAAGCAACTCGGTCCAAGAGTCTAGTGTTGCTGTAACGCAGCGCCTGTGAGGAACAGGCTGGGATGATTTCCTCCAGCTCTGCTGGCTGCAGGCAGCAGCATGAGCAGCATCTGAAACGGGCTCAGTGGAGTACAGGTGATCCTGCAAGCAGGTCTCTGTGCTGGCTGCTGAAATGGGCTGTGTGCGCGCTGCTCCAGCTATCGCTTGGTTCTGGACAAAGCAACAATAGATCAGTTGCAACTTCAGAGTTTGCACTTGTGCTCTTGCACGATGCTCTTACTGAGGTGTGATATATGCACTGATAAAGCTCCGCTGGCTGGACACTGATGGGCTGCTTCGTTCTGGCAGCGCTGGCTCTGTAACAGCCCCTGCAAATCTTACGGTGGCAATCTCGGGAGATGGTAGGAGTCAAAGGTCTGGATGGTGGTCAGTTACGGTGGACAGCTAACATCTCTTGGCATAATATTGACAGACGGGCATTCAAGGTGTTGTGAAACTGGATCTTGCTGTTAGTGAATCCCTCCCTGCGGTGCAGCCCCAAAGCTGAGCTCTGTCCTCATGGGTGGCCAGAGCTGGCTGGCAGAGGGCTGGGAGTGGAGAGAGGGAAGAAGATAACCATCAAGTGTCCGAAAGGAAAAGTTGATGGCTTTGTGACTCTGCTTGTGAAAGGAATTTTGACTTCCTTCTCAGCAATGGCTTTTCCTCCATGTCTTGCTGGCTCTGTCTCCCGGCAGCCTGGCCTCCCCCAGGATCCTGCCCTGGGGTGTCCTGGTGGCTCTCCCCTCCTCTCCCTCTCCCCCTCGGATGCTCAGCCCTTTCCATCGCTGCTGAGGTGCGGAGCAGAGCCTGTGCGAGCTGCTTTGTGCTTCCCCTCCCACGTGCAGCGCGATGTGCACGGCTCGCTGTGTGTGTGGGAAACAGCAGATAAAGGCAAGAACATCCTGTGGTGTCATCTCATTTTCCCAGACCCTTCCTCCGTTCGCCTGGATTTAAAATGAGGTCGGTGCCACGTCCTGTCGGCCAGCGTTGCGCAGGCATGGCCTGACCCTGCTGCTGATCTGCTTTTGGACAAAAGTTCAGCTGCTTAATTACTTTAATAGTGGAGGGCGATTAAGAGAACGGTTTGAGTGTGATGCCCAGGGATGGGGGATAATCTGTACTGAGAGTGGACCAAGGTGGACAGGCGTCCTCCCAGGTTTTGATTCACTTCTTGGGTTCACTTGTGCGCAGGCTGCCCACAGGCCAAGCTGCAGCCCGGTCAGGTCCAAGCAGAGATGCTGTGTTCACATCTGCTGGCCAAAGCCACTGGGTCGGAGCCTTTACAGAATAGTCAAGCTGACGTGACCAGGATCTGCTTTTTCACATCGCCTTTGACTGGTTAACCGGTTTACATCGATTTAAATGTACCTCCGTGAGGTTCTGCGCTACTCTAAGCTCATTCAAAAGCTGGTTTTAATTAACAAGTGCAGTCTTTGTGTAGTAAGTGCCAAGATTGCTTTTAATTTGCATAGAACCCATGGAGGCAGCGCTGCAGACTGTCAGCAGATCGTACGGCTGAACCACAGCAGTGTTCGTGGCTGAGTTTTCCTTTCACTCCAGCAAGCCCACGGTCCCTGCATTGCCTCGGTAGATCTCCCTAAAATGAACACAGCGCCCCTGCTAATGCTACCAGGAAAAGCTGCTTTCCCGTGAAATGTCTGTCTGATGTGTGTTACACCTGCAGCTTCAGTTAGATTTGATCAGATAGTGGCCAAATGTGCAGCTTGGGTTTTGTGAACCAGCATGTGCTGGTGTGGAAGATCTCAATCTCTGCTCTAGAAGGACTCTCGTTAAGTCAGAGATCCTGAGATAGAAACAAGGCGTGAAGGAGTCAAGGAAGAGCTGGCACTGGGAGGTTTTTACTCGGGTAAAACTAAGTGTTTTGCCTTAGACTTAAGCTAACTTTTAAGACCAGTTGTTAGAGATTCTGCATTCATAGTTGAGGTAGGAAGGAGTTCAATGAAGGCACATAACCAGGCGTTCCGTTTTTGTGCCTGCTCTCTGTGGGTGGACATGTGGACGTATTTAAGTGCATCACTGTAGACTGGCCTTTGTGGGTGTGGTTTGGGTTTTTTCCTCGACTAGGAAAAATAAATAATTTTGCATACCACCTCTAATTCATGGTTCTGACTGCTGTGAAGTTCTTCAACTTGCATCTGTTAAGCATTATAGTAATTTCATAAGGCTTCTGAACTAAAATTGCTGGCACAACTGTCAGCTGGAGGGTTTTCCTCTTGTAACAGTGCTCAATAAAACGAGGTCAGTTGTAATGTAAACATGGTACAGTGTGAACCTGGTGGAATACAGAAGAGACGGGAATCATGTGAATATACTGTACTGGCTTTTGTCTGAGGTGGTGAGGTGTGGCTTGCTAGAATCTAGTTTGCTAAGGCATGCTCTGCCTTCACTTCAATTGCGTGTAGCCTCTTGCTGTAACTGAGGCAAAAAAAAAAAAAAAAAGAGTAGGGGCTGGAACCAGGAGATTCTGCATCCATCCAGGACTTAAAAGCTTCTGGAAATATTGCCTCTAAGAAGGATAAAGGCTGGAGGTATCTGTGGTGTAGCTTAAGGGATTCCTGCGCTTAAGCTGCGGATGTCTGACCTCTTTGGCCGCAGTTTGGTCCTCTGGAGATGTCTGCTCAGCCTCTAGTCCAGGTAACTCCCAGAGCAGCCGTCAGGCTTTGTGGTATTGTGTCAGAATACCATACAGCCTAGGCAAGCTCTTCACAGGACCCAGAGGCAGCTGGCTGCCCCGGTTCTGCGTGGGGCGCTGCAGCCTGTCCCTCCATGCCATCTCTTCCCGAGTCGTGTGTTTGCACTCAGGTGATGCTCCGTGCTGCATCCCTGCTGCGAGCTGAAGGACGTGCCCTTGCAGCACCTCCAGCTTGCAGAAGGAGGCTCTCCATACCCCAAATGGTTTGTTTATCTCATCGGTGACTCCAGTTATGTTTCCCTTGCTCTTCTCTGTGATCTTAACGCCCTTAATGCTGTTCAGCAAGCCGGTGATGTAGTTTATATTCACAGTTTCAGCAGCAGCCGGTGAAGGTAACTCAGAATCTCTCGGTTGTTTCCTGCTGTTACCCCAGGTGATGGAATAACTAGGAAGAGCCCTACGGAGCTGCACTGTTGCTGGCCTGTGATGCAAGGTAACCGTGACAAGCGAGGAGAACACCGTTCCTGGAAGTCACTGTTAGCAGTGCCATCAAGCTTGCCTGTTGCTTGCAGTAGCAGCTGTGAGTGTAGTATTAATATCCACCTGGGAAATGAGGAATTGGTGTTGGTGCAGGTAAAGGCTGGGCTCCTAGAGGGGCTGGAGATGAGTTTCCTCTGTCTGCAACGGTTCCAATGACGTTTGTAGGCTGTTGTACTGGCACTGAAATGATGAGATCTTCTTGACTGGGTTTAGCTGGTCTGCGGAGCTGTAGGTGTGAACGTGGGGTTTGTGCTTCTGTCGTAGAAATCCTGGTCTGTGCCCCTGGGGCCAAGGAAGGGCCGCGGCAGAGCGCAGCGTTCACACAAGCAGGGTGTTAACACTGCAGCAGGCCAAGAGGATTTGGACGCATTGACTTTTCTCAAAGCGCCATCAGTGTTTTCTTCACCTTGTGCAAGTCACAAGTCACTGCATTGATTCTGAAGAGGGATGTGGACGAGGTGATAACTTCCTTCCTGAGCAAATGCAACTTTTCTGTATGCATCTTGGTCCACAGCTTCCTGCTTTCAGTTGCTGCCAATATTTGTGTTTGTGCCACCTCCAGAAGCCACTGATGTTGCTGCAGAATGACCTAGTTTTCTCTGACACATTGCTCGCAGTTTGGTGGGTTCTGGTAGTTAGTTAATGTTAGTTAATTAATGCCTCTTTCACCCGTAAGCTTTTGAAGAGGAGTCTCACCGGTTCAGTAACACGCCTGGATATCTGGAATGTCAGCTAGAGTGCATCTTTTTTTGTTGAGCATTTTCTTATAACTCAAAATTGTACAAATTGCCTATTTGCATCTAGAGAGATCACTTTTAGTGACCCTAAACACACAAGCAGGCTGGTGATGACAGCTTGCCTGAAAAACATGTGCCTCTGCCATCCGACTGGCCGTACGGAAACGCGGCGGTGCTGTCGGGTGACATCCATCAAACCCAGCTCCCGAAAAGGGACACGACCTGCAGGAGCCTAGAGTTCAGGTTTTGTTTGTATCGCAGACGTGTGTCCATATGCCAGTTCAGCGCCTCTGCGTGTAGCTAATGTGCATATCGCCTGCTGCGAATTCTCGCTCGCCTTCCGCACGAGCTCTTCTGCCTCGACAGCTCTACCGTGGAGAAGAGGCAAGGGCAGAGCCTGATCTGCAGCGTGGGGTGAGCAGTGGCACCCGAGTGCGGAGTGTGGCGCACGTCAGCTGGAGAGAGCAAACGGGCGAACCTCAGCCCCTCGGTGGGTGCATTGCAATGACTTCCCAGAGTTGTGCTGAAGGTCCTGTGCAGCTTCAGTATCTGCTTACTGGAGTGATTTTAGCCCTCCAGCAGCTGCTTAATCCAAGCAGTCTGTGTTCCTGAGCTTCCCAAGGGTGCTGGCAGGCGGGGCAGCTGGAGAGAGAAGTTCTTTGACAGCTCGCGTTGTCAGCCCAGGAAGGCTCCAGCTCTGGCGGATGGGAAGGAGAGGGCTTGTTGCTGACAGGACTTGCAAACGCAGAAGGAATTCGGGTGCCTGTCTTTGCATTGAGATTGGCCTCCTCCAGGATTATTCATTCCTTGGTCCCAAGACCCGCGCTGGTGACAGCTTTTCACTCTTGTCCTCTGCCGTGTGCCCTCGCGGGGGAACGGGAGCCAAGTTATGTGGATGTGTTGATCTGCAGCAGCATCTGTCCAGTGGATGTTCATTCAGGGTTTTCCAGGAGCAATTTGGAGCAGGAGGACTCCTCAGAACAATTCTAGGAAATACTTCTCCTAAATTAACATGTTGCTTTTTTTCAGTGCAGTCAATTTGTCGGTGCCATCTGTTGGCTCTTGTTACATTGAGGACATCAGTTGCTGACTGATGGAAACGCTTACTGGCATAATTACACTTTTGTAACAATTACTGATGAGACTGCTGACATGGTCACACTCCCGAAGAAGTGGGGCTTTTCCTGATTTTTAACTTTTGCTGCTACAGAAACAGCTGAACTGACATGGAAAAGGTTGTTTCTTTATGGAATGATCATCCAATGCAGGACGTGTTAATGCCAGCTTAATTGTAATTAGACCTAAGCCAATGTGTGGCATGAAGTAATAGATGTTAGCCAGGACAGGGTCTGTAGTCTCCGTTGTTCCCAGCACAGAAGAAAAAGGAAACGTTCACTGTTTCATGGCTTCTTTCCACTGAAAACATGCTGTGTGCTCCTGCCTTTTCCCCTCTCTGACATGCTTTCCAAGAAGTCAGAGCAGTGAAGAGCACGGTGGCTGTCCTTTGCCTGCCCCCGGGCCGCCCTGTCCCCCTCCTGCCCTTTCCCCTGGGCACCCGGCAGTTTATTTCCCTTGGCAGCACTGATGGAAGGAAGTCCGTATGGATATTAGCCACGCTTAGCTGGTAAACAGGATGTCAGTATACATTTGAATTCCTGCAAGGAGGTGTTTGCTCCTGCCCCAAGACTCGTGCCTCATTTAGGAGGCTCTCGCCCTTGGCGTGATCCTCTAGCTCTGGTGCCCACCAGGTTGTGAAATCTGGTCTCTCAGTGCAAAGTAGGAACTTAGAATTTTGGGGTGCTGTGAAAGCAACTTGCTGGTTTGGCCTGGAATGTACTTTCTGTCCCTTTTGAGTTCCCGTGTGATGTTGATATCGGTGGTCACTGCTTGGGAGTTGGTCTCCCAGAGTTTCAGAACCTCTCTTGGGGTTCCTCAGCCCCCCTTTTGCTTTCGTGCTGATCTGTGGTTGCAGTTTCCACTCCTCCTCACGAGGCTTTCGCCTGGCGTGCACACATACTCAGCACAGCTTCAGAATCAAAAAATACCCAGCGGTGTTCAGCTGAAGTGCACCAGGAGGAGGAAAATCCGGCAATAACGTGGACAAACCTGTCTTGGAAGAGCAAGAGCTCCACAGGGAGTTGCAGGTGTCAGTTTGAGCACCATACCTTCTCTCTACCAACTGTTGGTTTTAGCAGCTTGACATTTCTTCCAAAAAACAATTTATTCCTCAAATTACTAGTGTGCTAGGTTCCAAGGAGGAAAAAATGAAATGTGTAGAAATGGAGGGAACATGTGGTTAATTGGTAGCAGCATGCATGCTCCAGACTTGGCATGTATCCTCCTGCCTGAAAGCTTCATTAACTTTTGATAAGAGAATAGTTACTTTTTCAGACTTTTTAAAATAGTATTTAATTGTTTAAGACATTAGATCGTGGGTTTCTGCCACTTGTAGCTGAATTTGTGTTTTCTGTAGTGATGCTCAGTCTTGCTCATCTCTATCTGATGTGCTGCTTGTGAGCAGGAGGGAACGCACTTGATTTGGGGTTGGCATTGTTTTAGTGTTTTGTGACGCTACCTGAAACCGATTCTCTTTGTAAAAATAATACTATAGAGCCCTAGTTCTGGTGGTGCCTCTTTGTGGACGCTTTCTCCTGGGGTGAGATGGTTTTGTGACGGCCACAGCAAGTGACTGCTGGCAGGAAGAACCGCAACCGAAAGCTGCAAGGGCTCGTGCAGAGCCTGCATGGACAGCTTGGATGAGCTCCCTCGACAGCTTGGACGATGGAGCACAGCCCAGGAGGAGGAGGGGGTGCAGTTGCAGGGGCTCTTTGCCGGTCGGGAGGCTCAGGCCAGGTGGATGTTCCCAAAGGAAGGAAAGCGTGCGCTTAGCGGAGCAGAATCCTGTGGCTGCTTCCCTGCGAGCGAGTTCTCGATGAAGTCAGTCTGGCTGGTGTGACCAGAGGACTGCAGCCAGACCTTTTCTGTTGAAATCCTGAATCATCTTTCAAGGGGAGGGAGAATATTAGGCAGCTGGGAAATGCAGGAATGGAGAAACCAACTTGGTCTGTTCTGGAAAGCCTTGAAACCACTCCTTCTTGCTGGGAAAAAAGCCATCCTCTGACACAAACCAAACAGCGTCCCTTCGCAAAGCCCCAGGTGAAACGCCAGCCCCCACCCCTGAAATTCCCTGCGCCTTCCCTTCTGCAGAGGGCGTGGAGGGGATTTCCTACTTCCACCCTTGCGCGCTTGTGAGGAAGCTCTGAATTTCCTGAAACCGGAGCACGAGGTGGTTTCCCCAGGCTTTTTCAGGAGACTTTTACCTTTTATGTTCCATCAGTTGCTGCCAGCATTTGAATGGAATGAAAACATTCTGAAGAAACCCCTTCAGAAATGCCAAGCCTCTCCTCCTCGTTGCTTTTGAGGATGGGTTTGGGTTTGCTCAAGGACAATCCATTTGGCCAAACTCAAAATAAGATCCTTCCCAAGAGGACAATCTTCATGCTGGTGTTTGTGTTCCTTTACTGCCGATTCTGGGGCTGTGTGTCTGGCGGGTGCAGAGTTCTGGGGCACCGCGTGTGAAGCACTCAGTGTCGCGAGGTGACGAGCGTGGGGCAGGCAAGCTGGTGAGATGGCAGCCCGGCTCTCCCTGCCCCCTGTTATCAGAGAAAAACAGTAATTCAGTTCTGTTTTGTCTGGCCCTACTGACCACATTCTGTTCAGTCAAATGCTCTACATACCTTGACCTTGCTCAAGAGAGTCAACTCGAGCCATATAGTGAAGCTGGGAAATGAGATTTCCTTAGAGCAGCTACAGAGCTGGGGAATGAGTAAGGAGCTCAGGAACACTCCAGATCTGTGGATTTACGTATTTGTGCCTGACAATGACTCACGTCTCTTGGTAGACATCTTGGCTTTGCTCTTTGAGGAAGCTTCTCCTAGTTTTTGATGTGTATTGCTTTAAGCTTACAAAAGCTCGTTCTCGCAGGGAAAATCCTTGGAGAAAAGCATGTGGTGAGTGATGGAGCGAGTGCTCTCCAAGCCCCTCTGGCTCTCTTAACTTTCCCGGGCCACTCCTGAGCGTTGTCCTTGACACCACACGGTGCAGATCTGCCAGAGCCGTAGCTAATGAAACCTGTGCTGCTTCCTATCTGCTCCTCGGCAGAGGACGAGCTGCAGCCCAGGACGCTGCCAGCCTAGAAGAGGGCGGCAGCAGCTCGTCACCCCGTTCATCACTGCCGGTTAGTGCTTGGCAGCGGCGCAGAGCAGGGTCCGATTCTGCCGTTTCACCTTGCGTCGCAGCTCCAGCCCCGCTCCTGCCAGCGGCTTCCAGTGCTGGGTGCCAGACCTGGCCGCCTGTCAGCTTCTGTTCTCGCCGCAGGAAGCGTGCGCAGTGACTGAAAAGTCTGGAATCGTTCCTGTACTTGGAATTAAAGGTTTCAAATGAAAGAAACAGCTTATTGTACTCGGTGCCTTTTCGGGTTTCTGCTGTGTGCTGCTTACATGCAGGGCAGTTATTCCCCTGGCAAGGATTTTGTCAGAAAATATGAAGCTTAATTTTCATGTGCTTCAGATTGTTCCCTTAAAGATCCTAAAGACCCTTTTTTTTGTTTGTTTGTTTTTCTCCAAACAGCACCGTGCCTGTTAGAGCATCATTTAGCACTGTACTTGGGGTTTGGCACCAGAGGAGACGTCCATGTGTTTCGAATTGTGTGCCACTGTGGTTTTTCGCCTGTGGCTGTGGCACGCCTGTGTGCGGAGCACTTGTCCTCGTCCCTAGCGAGTGCTGGAGCCTGTTACAAGCTAAGCATTTCTGTAATTGGGCTGTGGGCTCCCGTGTCAAATCTTTCTGGTTGTGCATCATCAGCATTTTTTACCGCAGTGCTGCTTTGCATGCCCTTCCCCATGTCTTTGCATGATTCTGCAGTCTTCCTTGACAGAAGTTTTGTAAATTATGCTTTAGCAAAGCAACCAGGAGAAGATTTGTAAAAGCTTTTCCCAGGGAAAGTGCCATCTCCAAGCGAGAAAACCTGCTGGCGGATGTTAATTCAACCCACAAGCCTCGAACTAGGCTGGCATACTGCAGCTGCTTGCTTGCACTGGTGTTTCTTGGTGGGGAGGGGTTTACTAACTCAAGGCTGAAGTCTGATTTAGAAGAAGGGGTGCAGATGTTCCCCTGCCAGTATTGGGCAGCCTTTGCTCTCAGCCTTTGCTCCAGCAAGGTGTCACCCGGGCAGCTGCCTCTTCTCCCCTGCTAAACCTGGCATTCTGAAAAAGATGCCTTTCCTTATTACCTGTGTGGGGGCCTTTTAGCACAGAAGTGTCTCGCCGTTTGGAGTCTGATGGCTTTCCTGTCCGTGCCCGAAAGAGCTGGGAGCTGCCGGCACCGGGGAAGGATGCTCGGGGAAGGTGGAAGGAGTTGAAGCAAGAAACTTGTTGAGGCTTGGAGCTTCTGGAGAGCAGCTGACTGGAAGCACTTAGACTTGTTTAAACTACTTCAGTGTAGTGTTGTAGAGCACTTCTGTTTTAAAAGAGATAAATAAATACCTCGATTGTTAGAAGCCTAACCCCCCCCCCCATTTTCATCCCAGCTTGTATTTATCAGCACTGATATAGTAAGTGAGATACGTGTCTGGATTTTGGTCCCCAAAAGCCGTTCCCCCTCTGTGTGGCTAGCTAGCAACTTCTCCATCTCCCTGGTTTTGTGGCCAAGCCCTGCCGTGCTCAGGCTGGCGTTCGGGCACATCCTCCAGCGGCACAACAGTGGCAAGGCTGATGAGTGAAACTGGGTGGTGAGATGTGCAAAACTGCTTCCTTTGAGCAAAGCGGAGAAAAGCTTGGACTCGCGTGAAATATATCCAGGAGTTCAGAACTAACTTGCTTTTCAGCACAGCATTGCGTGCTGCTGTGGACATGCTATACTGTGAGAATGGGCATCAGCCTGAAAACCCCCCTGCCTTCTGCAGCACTGCTCTCTTAACGAGGTACCCTCTGTAGAGAAAATACACAGAGGGCTCGGAAACAAAGCGTCTTCCTACCTGCATTAGGGCCAGCTGGCTGGATTCGGGGAGGCTGCTCAGAGATCCCAGGCTCTCTGAGATGGACGACGTATTCTGTTTTTGTACCATGTTCAGCACAGCAGGGTCTAACGTGCAGTGTTTGTTTTTAAAAATGCTTTTCCTATATGCAATTGAGTTAACTAACCTCTCTTGTGTTTCCTTCTGCTAGGTTGCTATAAAGATAATTGATAAGACCCAGCTGGATGAAGAGAACCTGAAGAAGATATTTAGAGAAGTCCAGATCATGAAGATGCTTTGCCACCCACATATCATCAGGTTATACCAGGTAGGAGCACTCTGCAGTGGGTTTTCCATCCCTCTGCACTACAGCTTTACACTCTGTAGTAGTGCTTTCTCTAGGGTTATCCCTCCGTTTCTCCTAGGTGAAACACTGGGAAAGTCCTTTATGTTTTCAAGGTCACAGAGTACTTTGATTAGAGGGGCAGAAGGGGGAAAGTGTGGCAAATCCTTCTCTTTTCTGGGAGATCATGCTTCCGCTGTGGGCTGGCCTCTTGCCATTTGTTTATGGCTATTGTGTGCTTTTCGGTTTCCCAGTTGAAACTGGATGCGGGCTCCCCTTCTCAATTTAAGGGAGAGAGTGAGCCTCATCCCCTAGCAGGACTGAAAGCGTGCAGCTCCCCGTCTCTCCTCTGCCTGCCCGATTGCCCTGTGGCCCTGAGGACTTGCTGATCTTCTCTGTGCTTTCCTGGAAGGTGATCGATAGCAGCGGCAGACCTGCTTTTGAATATTGTTTGCAGACTTTTTCTCCACCTTGTTTGGCATTTCTAGTCTGCAAACAAAGCCACCAGAGACAGAATCCATGTGCGTTGCCTTTTACACATGTATTTGGTGGTGCCCCTCTGACTGCACGGTCAAACAGAACAGCGAGGAAGTGGCAAGAGGCCAGAGACAAGCAGGCAGCAGAGTGATGGGAGCAGAGGAATAAAGGAGACCAACACCTTGGTGAGATGTTAAATGCTGTTTTGAAAGGTGTTAGATGAAGGACTCCCTGTCTCCCGTTCTGGAAAGCTGTGGGACAAAGGCTCCTTCCCAGGATCCTGCCAGTGCTGACCACCAGCTGCCAGATTCACGCAGAGCTACCTGCCCCTGTGCTGCAGCAGGACACGTGCCAGAGCGCTCACCATCACAGGCTGCTCTGGGAACGGAGGGGACTTCCAGCCGAGCTGTGGATGGGAAGTCAGCTCTTATTTGGGCTGGGGTGCAATGCAGAGGAAGTGCTACCCAGGGCCCTTGGTCGCAGGGAAGTGTTGAGGCGCAAGAGACTAATTAGGATGGGTGATCTGTTTGTGGCTGCCCAGCTCAGATGGCAGGCATCGGAGTATTAAAAAGTTGAAATCCTGGGGGAAATCTGCTGGGGTTATTTCCTTTTGTAATGTAACTCTTGTGTGTGCAGTGTAAGGAAGAAGTTGTAACCCGCAATAGAAGTTGCCTTTCCCTAGAACCGACTCCTGTCTGCTCAAGCCCCGTCTGCTTCTCATCCGTGCTTGATAGATATGAGTGATTAGCTGGACTCCAAAGAGTTAACACTGAGTAGAAGTGACAAAGGTTAATGTTTAGCTATTTTGGCTAAACCGCCAAGTACGAGATGCTTACAGCAGACACTGCAGAGTTGTAGCATTTTTAAGGTACTCAGGGAATGCTTCTCTGTGAACTGTCTCCTTAAAGCTGTTTTTTTGAGCTGAAAACCTGTTTTTCAACCTGTTTTATTCCATCTAAAGCTTTTGATATGATCCTGAATAGGTGACACTTGTGGCTCAGCTCAGCTAAGGTGAGAAAAGAGTACCAACTGCAGAGCGTGTTTCATCTGGCCATTCTTTCTGGGTACTTTCAGGGGCAATTATTTTTAGATAAAAACTACTAAAACCTGGCATTGGGAATGCGGAGCCTTTCACAGCTTTTCATCAAGAATCTGAGTTTTAAAATCACGTTTCCTTGAGCTTATAAAAGTGAAACTGAAAGAGGAAAAAGTGTCTGTGATAGGATTTTACAAGGTGTCCTGTCTGGAAACAGAAATGTGCTTAAAACCATCTACCTAAGGGTTTTCTGGACGTGTAGGATTGCCACGAGGTGGGAGCTGTAGGTCTTTCCCTGTGACAGCTGAGCAGAACTGAGGTTCAGCTTTGTTATACTCCTGTTTTAATGTTCAGAATAATAGTGATCCACCTGTTTTAAGCGACTGCTGTAGTCTGGATCAGGCGTGTATTTATTTAAAATACCGAGTCTCCATCTTCGAGTCCTAGTTCTTGGTGAGAAGCAGCAGTGGTGGGCTCCAGGCACCCATTCTCCCTTGGATAACAGTCTGTTTCATGTCAAAAGGGGGACTTTCACTTCTCTTTGAAACAAAGGAGAGCCAAAACAACACCAAAATGTTTCCAGGCCTTCTCGAAAGCCCCCAGAGTATCACTATTGACCTGCGCAGGCAAAGGCAGCAAGGAGCAGACAGTGATGCTGCGCTTTAACACTGTGTGTTAAAAACTCTTAAAAATGGGGTGTTGCCTGTTGGAAATGTGGGGACTCCCTACAGCAAAGCCCGAGCTCTGGTTTATTTCTAATAGGGCTTGACTCATTTGCAAGTCACTTATTGATTCGGCGAATATTCCTCCTTGGCAAAGTGGTGCTGGTTATTGTAGCACCTGTGATGGACTGGTTGGTTAGAAAGGTGAACTAGTTTGGTTACAGCGACCCTGGAAAGTCTCCCAGGCTGCTGGAACAGGACAAGACCGGGGAGCAAACGCTGACAGGAGGGGAAGCGGAGGAGGAAGGCACAGGTGAAGATTTAGTGATTAAAAATGGCTGATTCCTTCCCCAGCTCCTGTCTGTTCCTTTGCACAGCTCTGTAAGGCATGGGAAAGTAATATATTTGTGATGGAAGCAGTTAATGTGTTACAGAAGGAATAAAAATTCCCAGTTACTTACATTTCTTTTTGCACGCGGCAGTCTCCTTATCTGTCACTTTTCTGTCCTTGTGTCCAGGTTATGGAGACGGAGCGGATGATTTATCTAGTGACAGAGTATGCTAGTGGAGGGGAAATATTTGGTAAGTACATTTATTGCATTCTTTAATCAGATAATGCACTTGGTCATCTACAGTAAACTGAAAATAGCTGCCACGCTCTCTTGTTTCAGTTGAGAGATGCCCTTCAGCCTGAAAACTTTCCATTGACAAGAGGGGTAAAGAGATGAATGATACCAACTTGATGGAAAAATAACTTCCATAACCTCTGTTTCTTCTTTGGGTTTCATTGACAGGTGGTGCTGCTCCTCTTTTGTGCTGTCTTTGGGATTACAGTTGGTGGCAATAGCCATCCAGTGGCATTTTAAAGTGTTGCTGACTACTCTGCTTCCCAGCAAGTTGGATGAAACTTGTTGATGGTAGTGGAAATGTTGGTGTGTGTTAGTAGCTTTCGAAGAAACGGGCAGTCCTGAGGTTCTGTAGTATTTTGTTCTCAAAACCATGTTTGCGCTTATCTTTCTGATATCTGATATTATCTTGGCATTTATTAGTTACTTCCATTTTAAACTCCATTGTCTGCTAACAATGTTTTGGCTGAGCTTTCTGGACCACAGAAGTCTTTAAAGGAAAAAATAATATCTGTGCAGCACAACTGCAAGAACTGTTGTTTGTTTGCCATGACCGTAAGGAAACTTGTAGAAAGAGAACTTCACTTACACACTGGAATTTTGTGGCAGGTGACATTCAGGTTTTGGAGGATTGCTCTTTCCCAGCTTAGTCAACATGAGCCTCAGGAAAGGCAGCTCCTCATACCTTTGTAGATGGTTGTCATGCTGCCTTCTCAAGGTTGTCTGTGTCTGTTGGATTTCTTCTCTGAGAAGATGCAGCAGAAGGAAGAAGCAAGCGGTAGCTGGTGTTTGGAAAGTGTGGATCGCCTGGTGAAAAACCCAACTTCCTCCAGCTGAGTCTTCCAGTTGTTTCCTCAAACATGAATCATGGTGCCGGACACCCAACAGTTGTGAAGGCTTGTGAAACCCATCTTACCTTGTGCAGCAAGCCATACCTGCAGCAAAATCGCTTGAGTCTGGATTAGAGTTCGCTTGCGTGTAGATCACCGCAGAAGAGTATAAATCACTTTTTTCTTTTTCTCCCTCTTCTGTTGAATTTGGCAGAGATGGGCTCATCTTTTTTTAAATCCAGAACTATGTGCAAGCTCATATACAAACTTGGAATGAATTCTCTTGGTTATAAAAATAGCCTTCTACATGAGTCAAAGTGAAAATCTAATTGCTCTCTGAAATATTTTATGCTGTAGTAAATTCAGCTCATGGGTAATTTCCGTTACGCTGCCCAGTCTACATGAGTCAAAGTGAAAATCTAATTGCTCTCTGAAATATTTTATGCTGTAGTAAATTCAGCTCATTAGCATGGGTAATTTCCGTTATGCTGCCCAGCATTTTATCCTTGTGGATAGCTGGGAGCAGCCAGGTATGTAATAGCCCCGACGCTTTTCCAGCCCGAAGCTGGGAGGCTGTGTCCCTGCTAGCCTGTTCTGAACATTTTTCAGGCACTGCACGAGGCTCTGCGTGCCCTCGGTGCTAGAGCAGAGAGGGAAAAACTAAAGTCTCAGCTTTTTGTAATCAGAGTTTCCTGAGGAGCCACTAAGACTTTGTTCTAACAGCGGAAGCAATTTACGGGGAGGAAACAGCAACCCATTTTGGAAAGGTTTCTTTGCCGTCGTTAGCATCTCCAGTACTGAGAAATCTCACGTCCTCATGCTGCTGAGAGAAAGTATCTCAGCCCTTTGCACTCGCTCTGGCTCTTCCACGGTGTCGTGCAGCGGATGGAGGCTGGGGCTTACCTGTTACTGAGGGCAGAACTTGGTCTGCGTGGTGCTTTGACACAGTGTCCGTCCTTTCTATGGTAGGCTTGATGGGAACCGCTGGGCTTACATCGTCTCAACAACCGCATGACCAAGGTTTTTGTGCGAAGGTGTAGTGCTGAGCTGCAGAAGGGTGGGGGGCTGACAGCTGTGGCTTTCTGGATGCTAAACTCTCGGTGTAAAG
>NW_010125735.1:18403-30468 GCF_000699245.1 Pterocles gutturalis | reverse complement strand
CGTCGTGTACCCTGAAAAACAGCGTCCGACTTGTGTGAACTGCAAGGTTTTGTTAGGAGTAAATATAAGTTGTTCCCCTTGATGCTTTAAAAAGACTTTCAAAGGTTTAGACTGTAGCATAGATCTGTAAATATTACATCAGCAGTAATACAGGATGGATTTTTTTAGTGGAAAGAATGGTGGTTTCTCTGAACGGCCTTGGTTTAAGTCGGTCTGTGCTGGATGCTTGCCTTGCTTGTCCCTTGCTGGTCGGAGCTCCACAGCCTTCCCTGGGTTAGCACCTAGCAGGGCTTCGCAACCTGTTTATCTGAATTTCCAGTAAAGGGGCTGAGAGCTCCTTCAGTGGCCAGGCTGTGCTGTAAGTGTCTTTGATTCATCTGTTACTGGAAGCGGGTTGATAATTCACTTTGTTTGCGTAGCGGCGCACAGGGATCAGGGAGGAGACTTGCTTTCTGCAGCAAAATGTAAATTGTTATTTTTGTCCCTGTGCATGTTTTGCGTGTGGTTGGGTTGCTGGTTTGACATCACGAACAAATGAATGTCTCCTTTTAAACACAGGGTGCTGCTTGTTCCGGGTCCCTCGAGTGTCCTTCTTTTGAGGTCAAACAGGATGTAGTCTAAAAGTCTGTCTTGATTTCAGCTGTTTACTGTGAATGCTGTCAATAATCTGCAGTCCTCAGTGACAAGAATATGGGTACATGGTTGATTAACAAAAAAAAAATCTCAGAAAACTGGATAAAATTCTCATCGGGTTAATGCGGGTAGCGTGTCTGCTGTCTCTGCCTCTTCTCTCCATCTCCTCCTGCTTGTCCTGAGCTTTCTGAGCATGAACTGCGTGGCTGCGGTAAGCGATGCAGTACTCCAGGAGGTCAGACTGCTTCTGAGATCACAAGGTCACCAAATACGCTGGAAATTTAACTTCATCCACCACACGGAGGAGATGTGAAGCTTAGGCAGCGTTTGCTTTCCAGACAGAAAGCAACTTAAAAGTGCAAGGAGTCTGTCCAGAGGCAAAAAGTGGGAACTCGTGTCCAGTCCTGTCTCGTCACCAGAAGATGCTTTTTCTTCGATGTAGGATTTTCCTGGGTTGTCATGCAGCGAGCAGCTTCAGGTGCTGCATATAAGTGCACAGAACAGCAACTGGTGTTTTTAAGGGCAGTGAAATGAAATCACGCATTCCTTCCTCTCTGGAAAATGCTCGAAGGACCAACGCCGTCTGCCTCTTCAGCTCCCCCAGGCACACTGACATGCGTGGGACCGGCGGCGAGGCTGTGCTGCTGGACGCGGTGCTCTGGCTCCCAGCTGAACGCTCAGGTCATCGCTCTAACCTCCGTTGCATGAGAGGTTTATGCAGACTAAGCTTGCAATGGTTAATTTTGGCATACAGTTGCCCTTGGTGGTATGTGAAGTATTCTGTAGCTTCATTGTTTCTGTCCTTCCTCTGGAGCTTGTGCAGAAATGTCAGCGGTCTCCAAGCGCTGTGCCTACGTGCAGAGCTTGGGGACCGGCCTCGGCTCACATTTCTTCATGAAAAGTGAAATTTCACGCCTAACCTAGAAAGACTTTTTTTTATTTTTTCCTAGCCTAAGCAGGACTGACTGATAAAAGGGGCAGTGGATTTTTCTGTGTGAGGGGGCAAGACTCTGCGAAGCACATGGGACCGAACGGCATGTGTCCCTGTCTGTGCGGGGGACCGGCGAACCCGGTTTGGGCAAAAACACCATTTGGAGAGCCTTGTAGAAATACTCCTGCTGCAGTAGCTGGATTTGATTTCTTGCCTGCAGGAGAATCTCTAAAATATTTTCAGAAGTGTGGAGAGATTGGAGCCTCTCACTTTGTTTTACCAATGCTTGCTACATCGGCAGGCTGTGCTGCTTGCTTTTCCTAGCAGGTGACTTGAGGGTCGTATTGGAATTGGTGATGGATTTCCTTCCCCAGCCCTGGTTCAGATTTGGAATACGTTTACCCGATGAAGAAAACTTGTTTTTCAGAGAACTTGTCAATGAACTTGGCTCTGTGGCACAACATGAGTAGTCCCGCGTAGAGAAGTGGGCTGCTGTGCAGTCAGGAGCCAGCAGAACTGCTTTGATGGATCTTGGTAATTAGTATTTACTGCACGTCAATTATGTTGCAGGTATTTTAATTAATGGGTGACTGGGAAAAATACAACCACCTGATGAGAAGCCTTCAGAAGTGATTTACTTTTATTATTTTCAAAAGCAGATACCTCTATCAAACCCTTCAGCTTGATGGAGTTTATAGAGCGAAATGAACCCCCTCAGCCTATTTCTGGCCAGAAGTCTTTTGAGGTCGTTCCCCATCTCCGTCCTCTGCATCGCTTGCCACAAGTATGCAAGAAGCCCGTCTGGTTTGTGCTCCCTGTGTGAATAACCACTTTGTGCTTCGTTTTGTCCCCTACAGATCACTTGGTGGCCCACGGACGTATGGCGGAGAAGGAAGCCCGGAGAAAGTTCAAGCAAATAGTGGCCGCTGTCAACTTCTGTCACTGTCGTAATATAGTCCACAGAGATCTGAAGGCAGAAAACCTCCTTCTGGATGCTAACCTTAACATCAAAATAGCAGGTGAGCTAGGGCTGGCGGTGTGGGAGGAAGGCAGCTGCTTTCAGGAGTTAATAAATGTAGGCATTGGCTGCTTCCAGGTATTCAGAGAGAAGGAAGCGCAGTGCAGCTAAAGGAAGCTTTGGATTTCGGTGTGGCCTGCTGCCCAGAGCTGAAGCTGCCAGGTTGTAGCCAGGAGATTTATATCCCCCTTCAAGTAGTGCAAAATACAAGAAGAAAAAAAAACAAGTTGGGCTTTGTAGGCAGATATGTGGCTACAGATACTGCAGTGTTCCAATATACTGGGTAATGGGCAAGATTAATAATAAAAAATGGACCTTGTTTTGGGTGCTGCTGCTGGTTTAGGCCTTTGAAGCAGGTCAGCCCAGGTGAGAGAGAGAGAATGGAAAGTTAGGATGGCAACGTTTATGGTAGAGCAGTGATGGGGAAACAGCTTCTAGACTGGCCTCCCACAGGCCTGCGTGTCTGCGATCCTCTCGTACATGAGCTGAGCCTTGGCTGCCGAGCTCTGTGATGCACCGACTAGACTTGACTGTATTGAGGTTTTTGGGATTATGTAGCCACCGATTGAAACAGGAGGATTTAATACCACCCTGGTCATCTCATTTCATGGGCTTTTGAATTGGGCGAGCTCATAATTACCATCTAATTCTGCTAGAGCCTAAATGCATAGCAGAGCATTTTTGGAAAGCGCTTTGCCCCCTCTCTTAATAGGCTTCCTTGGAGAGCTGGTTGGCTTTTAGAAGGGTTTGTAACTTGATTTAAAAAAAAAAACAAACAAAACAAGTGCTTAAGGCTACAAAACTTTTCAGTCTGTGAGGAATACCCCAGGTAGAAACTGGAATATGGCTGGATTTCCTACAGAAACATCCACAGGAGCATGCTGACAAGCTCTGTGACTGTCTGAAAATTGTGGAAACTTTTTTTTTTTAATCTAAGGGAGCTGGAAACTATTTTCCTTCCAAATCTCTGCTCCCAGAATGGCCTCTAGAAGATAGTTCCCACCCTGGTGGTGGTGGTGTTTTACTTGGCAGGAAGATACAGTAGTGATCTGAAAAGTAGCCTGGAAAAGCTGATTTATGGTATAGGATTTTCCAAGTATTAAGTTTTGCCCCTATAACTCATCAATTACAACTTGACACCAGTTCTTCCATTGTTTCAAGAGGAAAAAAAAAAAAAAAGCGATAGCAGCTGATCTTTCACACCAGACCTCCCAGAATAAATACTGCAGAAACGCACAAAGCCCTGCTACACAGGGTGGAGGATCAGCTAAGCCGTCACTGCCAAACCCGTTAACCGTGTCTAACTCAAACCTCCCCAGTGGGGCATTTGTGTGCAGCTGATGGAAGCTGGAGATGTCTCGATAGTCTTTGGAGGGCTCCACTTGGTAGGTCTGATGGCTTTTTATCTGCCAAGTAGCAGCAGTGCAGATAGCCTGAAGGATGCAGGGAGCCGGTGTGTCATCCCAAACACCCAGTCCCGAGTCTGGGAGTACAGCTTTCTGGTTCTTCTGATACCCGTATGCACAGTCTTTGGTAATGTGCATAATTCCATCAGCTTTTGGAGTTTTTCTGACCTTTCACATTCTCCCCAGTGCACGCTTTCTAGCATGTTACTCCTGAGCTCCGTCTGCAGCTTTGCATCCCTTGCCCAGCATTAGTGAAGTAGTGTTAAGCATTAAGTGGTTAATGCTGCTCTTCTCATTCGGTGGTGACTACAAGTGTGCTTTCTGGGTTTGGCGTTTGGTGATTGATTGTGACTCTACTATTTTTCCGTAAACAGTAAGATAGGAACCCTCGCTGTCACCCTCGCTCTCGTTTTTTCCCATGGATGCTTTTTCTCCAGCGTACCTTCTCAGAGCCTGAGTCAGTAGCTTCTGGCACTGTGTTTGCTTCTGCTCCCAGGCGGAGAGTTCAGCCAGGAGTTGAGATTATTGCTAAATGCCCAAGCCTTCCTGGGGTATGGGTTTCGGGGAGGAATCTGATCTATGTATTGCTTTGCATTCGTTTGCAGGAGTCTGCTCGCTCCCTCACCTTCTGAGAATAAAAGTCCCTGTTGTGCAGATACTAAAATCAGCTCCCTGAAGCTCTGCTCTGAGGAAACACGGAGGGTTTTGTAGCACAGAGATGTTTCCTTTAAATATTTTCCCTATATCACATCATCATAACTTTTACCTTGCTCTTTAAAAATGCCCTTTCCCCTCTGCATCTGTTTGTGCAGTGAGACCTGGTCGCTCCCTGGGGATTGGGATTTATAAGTCTCCCTGGGCTGGGGTGACTTGTCAGCATTTTTAAGAAAGTTGATTTAAGCTGTAGTTTGTTTTTTTTGTTCAGTTGAGATTTTGTTCTGTTGTTTGTTGCTTTGGGGTTTTCAAATCCTGCCCCCCCCCTTAGCTTTTTTGGGGTCTGTAAAAATCCCTGCCGTTCTCCCCAGCCTTGGCCGCAGTTCCTGCAGCACAGGTGGGTTCTGGAAGCCGCTTCCAGCCTTTGAGCAGCGCCTGGTGTAAGACAGAGCCGCCTGGCTCCAGCTCCCCGCAGAGACGAGCAGCGTGACTCACCCGGAGCCCGGAAAGTGCTGGGTAGAGCAGCAGCTCTCCGCGGGGAGAGGCTTTTCATCCTGAAATCCAGGGCAGCGTGGGGTGATGGCAGGAGCTCCAGGACCTGCAGGTTGAACACCGACACTCTCGCAGCGTCTCTGCCCTCCCAGCCCGGTTCTTTAAGGAGAGGCTCTGCGGGTCGCGCTCTCTGCCCACCTCCCCTCTGCTGTCAAAAAGAGCTGTGAACCCCTGGGCTAATTTCAACCCCATGTGAAAGAGGGGTAACGTTTCAAAGACAGCCGATCTCGTGCAGCTCTTAGGAAGCAGGGAGGGTTGCAGGAGGCAGCCGGTGCGTGTCTGTTCAGCAGCAGCAGCACGGCTCTGCCCTCGCTGCCAGAAATGCGGCTGGTTCTCAAAGTGCTGCAAAGTGCACTGGAGTACGTACAAGGATAAATAAAAGTAACTCAACCAGAATAATTTGCTCAAAATATGTGAAGTATCAAAATTCCAGCGTGTTCTTGCCCAGTCGGGAAGAGCTTACATCGACTTGACTACAAATGCTTTGTTGTTAGGAGAGGGAAATACATCTAGTGCCATAGTTTTTATTGCCTGCTCTGGTAGCTGTAATTCAGCCCTTGTTACACATCCTGCTTCAAACGTGAGACAAAGCAGCTCAAAAGCTCGCAGAGGTAGAAAAGACAATTGTGCAGCTGTGTACTGTTTCCCTGAAATAGTCCTCCAAAGGCCAACTGCTCTTGTGTTTTGGAAGTTTGGGTGGTTAAGTGCCTTGTTGTGATACTGTTCTGACCAGTGACAGAGTCAAAATTCATCTTTAGCTCTTTATAAGAGATTTTTACTTTCTGCACCTGTACTGTGTATTTTTGCCATGATGCTTTTTGGTTTAATCAGTTAGAATTTGCAAACTGCTGCGTCTGGCCTTCCTTGTTTTTTCCAGTATTTCTCCCACCAGCCTGCTGCGAGGATCTGCTGCCAGTGCAAATGCCATGAAAAATGTCCTTGTTGCTGTGGGTCCCCGTCCTCGTGCGTTAGTGTCACTCCCCCTCCTGCTGGCACGCTTGTAGCAGAAACACAGGCACAGCAGTTTGCAGATAACCCTTGTGGCACCGCTCCTTCTGACACAGCTTGCTTCCAAGGACGCCTCGCTGTGACTGTGCATTTGCTTTTACTCATTTGAGAAATTTAGTGAAGATTCTTTCTTTTTATAAGTAAAAACTCAGTTCTCTTGAATACGCACTTTGGTTTCTTTATTCTTCCCAGTTCAAGTCCCAGCTGTGTGCCGGGGTGGCAGGTTAATTAGCAGAGAATGCCATTAGTGCCCACATAAGCTGATGGTTGAGTGCCTTTAAGGTTAAGACCTTTCTTTTAATTTCTCTTTCAGGATTTATTATTTGCTGTTGGGGTATGATTTGACTCGGTTTGTAGAGCTGCCCACCGTAACCTAAGTTTCCAGCTCATGTAGTGCTGTCTTAAAAATCAAAATTTTCCATCCTTTTTTCCCTTTGCGTTCTGTCCTTGCTGGCGGCTGCCCTGGCCCTAAGGCAGTTGTGAAACTCGACATGGGAGAAGCTGAAGGTTGGAAATTATCAGATGAGATTTATGGGGGATTTCTGGAATCTCAGGTGGAAGGCTCCTTCCAAACCATCCACCTGACCTACAGCAACCTTGGGTGATCAGACTGCTGGTGTATTGACCCCAGCATGGAAATCCCAGGGGTGGCAAGTGAAGAGCAAACTTGTAGAAAGATCTTTGGGTTCTGCTGGGCAAAAGCAGTATGGTTAGAGTATGTGAGGCGGGCCTCAGTCCTGGTACCTTGCAGCAGGTTGTTTAACTGGGGTGAGTGCTGTACTGTATGACATGGATGTGCTCAACATTGTTCTTGCTCTTCTTCTCTCTGTTGCTCTCCTGTTCCTCTGGTGTCGGTACATCAGTTATCCCTTACGGGATTGTACGCTAGACTCAGCAAATTACTTAAACACCATTTGTTTAGGACAGTTGGAGTGCATTGTGTTCCTCTAATGGGTTCTCTTTCTCCTTTCAGATTTTGGGTTCAGTAACATCTTCACACCTGGTCAGCTGCTTAAAACCTGGTGTGGCAGTCCTCCCTACGCTGCTCCAGAGCTCTTTGAAGGAAAGGAATACGATGGGCCAAAGGTCGACATTTGGGTAAGTGATGAACCTCATTCCCTCTTACTTTCATCTAATTTTTCCTCTGTTTGGCTTTTCTTCCTGAATACTTACTACATGTCTCAGAGTAAAGGCCTCTGACCTGGCAGCCGAGCTGGAGGAGTGGGAGGGAAGGGTGGCGGAGCTGGGTTTGAAACGGGTGCACGTTCGGTCGGCTGAAGCTGTGTTTGATACGGGCGTGCAGGCTGGCCAGAGCCTGGTGGTGCAGGGCTGCCCCGGGCAGGCTGGGGCTGTAGGCTGCTTTAACCTTTGGCTTCTGGGGCTCAAAGAAAGTCTAAACTGGGCTTGAAGCTTGAAGGAAGAATTAAGCTGGCCTGGGACTGAGATGTCAACAAGGTCCATTCCAACAGGATTTGCTTTTTCTTTATTTTATTCTGTTTAAACAAAACTTACTGCAATTAACTGCAGCCTCCCGGTCTCTCCCTCTAATGTTGCTGACACGACCTTTGTTTTGGACGCAGAGTCTTGGCGTGGTGCTGTATGTGCTGGTCTGTGGTGCTCTGCCCTTCGACGGGAGCACGCTGCAGAACCTGCGGGCAAGGGTGCTCAGCGGAAAATTTCGCATTCCATTTTTTATGTCCACAGGTAAGGGGTGCGCGCACTGCAGCGCTGGGCAGGCGCTGGTCGCTTCTCTACTTACAGATTCTTTGGAGCCCTTAAATTATAGTCCACCAGTTGATTTATGTGCCAGTGAAGTGGTATGCCAGGAAGCTTATCCACTGGATGGTGGTTTGTAACGTAAGCTAAAATGAGTTCTGAATCTAGAATTTAGAAACCAAAATACTCTTATTTAAAATCTCGGTTTTCATGTATGTAACTATGCAAACTATAGCAAAAATGTTAGCAAAGATACACTTAGTTTTGGGAAATGTGAAAGCTAAAAATGGGATAGTGACTGAGGAATAGAGAGGCTTTCACTAAACCTGTTTTAGACCAGAAGCTTTTTACAGCATTATGGCACATGGATTTCCAGCAATAGCCCCATCACAGTTGAACATCTATGTCCTGTTTCTGCAAAAATGCTTTTGAATGCTTTAGTAATAAATCTTGGGTTTGAGAAGTGTGATGAATTCTCAGATAAAACCAACTTCACTGAAGAACGAGCCATATGCAGGTTCTTGGTTGCCTGCTCTCAGATTAAGGAATAATTTTGCACGGGCTGTGTGGAGATTCCCCAGCTGAAAGCTTCCTTGCTTGCCATCTTACTTGGGGAAGAGGTTCTCTTCATGCAGGAAAAGCTTGCTGAAATGTGTGGTGCTTTTAAAGCAAGCTTAGATCCCACCCCAGATGGGGAGAGCCTCAGCAGCACCCCGTGGTGACAGCACACACGTAGTACGATGGAGAAATCGGTCGCGGTGAGCTGTTGCTGAGTGGGGAATGTTCAGAGGATACTTGGCCCTTCAACCCCCAAAAGCCAGTGGTGTCCCCTGGCCCGTGCCGGCAGGGTGGGGTGGACAGGGTGACAGCGTGCCACCTAGGGGCTCCGGCAAACAGCACAGGGGCCTGCTGGCCTGGGTGGCTTCCTTCCTTCCCAGCACAGGGAAATCAGACCTCTGCAGCACAGTGGTGTGCTCGGGGACTGAATGGGTGCAAAGTGGGGAACGAGAAGCAATATTTGTGCCGTGTATGGCTTGCTACAGAGAAGCACATTGCTTTGAAAGGGAAAAGCAGGCCTTTGCGGGGCCGGGCTGCCTCGGGCAGAAGCCGTGTCCCTCCCTGCGGGTCACCCAACCTCTCTCCTCCCTTGCAGAATGTGAACATCTGATCCGCCACATGCTGGTCCTGGACCCCAGCAAGCGGCTCTCCATGGAGCAGATCTGCAAACACAAGTGGATGAAGCTGGGGGAGGCAGATGCGGAGTTTGAGAGGGTGAGAAGCAGCAGCAGTCTTTCCCCTTGACGCTGAGAGCCGAAGGCACTAGATTTTGCATTAGTGTGCCATCAGCCTTCACAGCTCATGCCAGGCTGCAGCCGAAGCTGGTGCACTGGTTCTTCTGAGCGCGATGACTCATCCGTGTGCCTTTGGGAATGTCAGCGCTGACGTCTGTGTCTGTGCTCTTGCAGCTGATAGCAGAGTGTCAGCACCTGAAGACGGAGAGGCAGATGGAGCCGCTGAACGAAGACGTGCTGCTGGCCATGGCGGACATGGGGCTGGACAAGGAGCGCACAATTCAGGTAGGACACCACAGCTGACAGTTGTGTCCCGCCTGCTCCCACCAGAGATCAAACGGCCGTGTTTGTTGCTTATCGCCTCTGGCAACTGAGCAAGCTCGGCACAGGATGGAGTGTATTTTATTGCTTGCCAAAAAGAACTGACCACTTCTTCCTTTTCCTCTTTCAGTCATTAAGAGCCGATGCTTATGATCACTACAGTGCAATCTACAGCCTGCTCTGCGACCGCCTGAAGAGACACAAGAATCTGCGCATTGCATCATCTCCAAGTATACCACGGACCATGACCTTCCCCACCTCTGCAAACATCCAGGTAGATGCTGCTTGCAGGGCATGCTTCCAGCCCTGGAAGGCCTGCCAGTCCCTTACTGCTAAACTCAGGCTTGCTTGTGGGTGTTCTCATCCTGGCAGGAGTGTCAAAACGTTCCTCATCTGAGAACTTTGTGTGTATTAGGGTACCATAGTCCTGAGGTTAGGAACAGTTTGTTCAGTGGCTGTGGGTTTAGCGTCTACCCTTCAGACAAAGTCTTGTGTTAGCTTAGTGCCAGAGGAGAAGGCAAGGTGAGGGTTACTGGTTGGGAGCTGGGGTTTACAGACCAGGACTGCTGTGCAGTGCTTCTTCCCTGATTTGTGCTGCTGTCCAAGAAATTAGTATTTGCTTCAAGAGAGGCCAAGTCATAAGGGAAGCAGAACTGATGCTGACCCTGCCTGAACAGAAGGGAGGAGGGAAATGAGGCAGCCCTTTGACAATTAAGAATGAACAGATCTTCACCAGCTCCAGGGTAACCTCCCTTTTCCCAAGTGTTTCAGTCTGTGCCCTGGTGCAAATCCAGCAGTGTTTGTAAAGGGTTTGTGAGGGATGCTAGTTTCATGTCTTCTGATTTTGATCTCTCTGCTCAGCAGGCAGAACAGACAGGCAACACCATGAGCATCAACGTGCCACAAGTCCAGCTCATCAACCCTGAGAACCAAATTGTGGAGGTGAGGTACACCCCTTGACCCCTGCAAGTTCTTTTCCCGGGCTCGCATTGAAGCCTTTTGCTTGATCCTCACATTGTATTTCAACATCTGCTATGTTTTGCCCAGACTGACGGAACAATGAACCTGGACAGTGACGAAGGGGAAGAGCCATCACCTGAAGCTCTGGTCCGTTACCTCTCCATGAGAAGGCACACGGTTGGAGTAGCTGACCCGCGGTGAGTACTGGACTCTAACTCCCTGATGGAGGATTAGGGGAACCTGGAGATTAACTCCTAGCACATGACTTTGGTCCTTCTGTGGTGACAGATTTATTTGTGTCTCTTCAGCAAAAGTGTTTTTAAATGTCCCATTGCACAACCTAGTTAGTATTTCAGCTGAGGACGAGGATGAGGTGCTTTCCTCCTCTTCTTCCTGATTAGCTCTGTCTAAGCTATAGGGGTGTTTACTGGTGTGCAAGCCAGTTTCTCACCTAAGCCTGCACCACTGTCATGTCCCAGGTGATGTTTTTGTGACAAATGCAATTGATGTTGATGCAAAGAGCTAATTCTGGCAAATCTCCACTTGGAGGGGAAAAAGGGGCAAATTAAAACTAAACAGTGGCTTGGCTGCTCTGTGACCGTAAGCTGAGTGCCCTGGGCACATCATTGCTAACTCACCTCTCTGTAAATGTGATTGCACAGGACGGAAGTCATGGAAGATCTGCAGAAGCTCCTGCCTGGCTTCCCCCGTGTCACTCCTCAGGCTCCGTTCCTGCAGGTGACCCCAAATGTGAACTTCATGCACAATGTGCTGCCTCGGCAGAACCTGCAGCCCACGGGTCAGCTGGAGTACAAGGTACTGACTGACGCACGTGCTCCCTGCTGCAGTCTGTGCCCCACTGGCACGTGGCTGCGTGCTTGTGCTCGCGCTTGCTCTCTATTCACCATTTCCTTGGACTCCATAAGCTCCAAGATTTACCCTCTTGCTGTCTCTTCAGGTGTGTTTCTAGTTGGTTACTTAAAGCTGAAGAAGGAAAGAGCACTGCAATATGAAATTAATTAGTGGGCTGGGGGGAGTAGGACTGCACTGCCTGGCTTTGGAGCTGCAGGTCGCAGCGTGCCTGGCAGCTAAAGCAGAGTGTGGGGAAACGGAGAGTTAAACACTGCTTTTTGGCTGATGCTGCCTCTCTCTGCCCCACATCAGCTCTGAGATGTTGGTGATATTCCTTCATCTCTTCCTGAAGCCCAGAAGGCTTGTGTTCTCTCATGTCAGTGTCTGGGTTTGTGACGTTGGGGCTCAGGTACGGGAGGGATCTGGTGCAGGGTTGATAACTGCACTGTCTGCCCTTCCCAGGAGCAGTCCCTGCTGCAGCCCCCCACCCTGCAGCTGCTCAACGGCATGGGCCCTCTGGGGCGGCGGGCGTCCGACGGCGGGGCTAACATCCAGCTGCATGCACAGCAACTGCTGAAACGGCCTCGCGGTCCATCCCCGCTCGTCACCATGACGCCAGTAAGTACCAAAAGGAAAGAAGAGAACTGGCAGTGTGCTTATAAATATCTTCTCCCGCGGGCAGAGGTGACTGCCGCCAGCTCACAGCAGACAGCGGCAGGCTC
>NW_010125735.1:8646-18370 GCF_000699245.1 Pterocles gutturalis | reverse complement strand
ACATTCTCCTGCTCTGGAGTGGCAGGGGGCTCCGTCACGACAGTATTTGTGAACATTTTTTTAAGGGTTGCTTTTCTTCTCCTTTGCTGATCTAATACAAAAAATGAAAATGTCAGTCTCAGGCATTAATGCACATTCTTTCTTCCTTGATGCATCTGTATCAATGAATCTTTGAGGTAGCACCAAAAGCAGCAGCAACTTGTACGGGCAGTTTTGACTGGGGAAGGAACGTTGGAAGGGGTTCTTGGCCGGGTGTCCTTGCTGCTGCAGAGGAGCTGACACATACTCTTGCGGAAGCTTGTTTGGGAGGGTCAGGTGTCCCCCCCCCCGGCCACTCTCTGGAACCCATGGCTTCTCCTCTCTCTGCAGGCTGTCCCAGCTGTCACCCCTGTGGACGAGGAGAGCTCCGACGGGGAGCCGGATCAGGAAGCTGTGCAGAGGTAACTCCCAGTCTGTTCACATTTGCCCTTCCTGCCTCCACGAGGCTCACCCTGTGGTGTTCCACAGCCAAATTAAACACAAGCAACCTCATCCCAGGCAACAAAGTTGATCACAGCGAAGGCTCAGCATTTCTCTTGTTCTTATGGGTTTTGATTACTGCAGGCAGTTACTCCTCTGACACTGCTAGGGGCTTACAAAGCTGGATTCCCCCCGAAAAGGTTAGCTGATTGAGCAGTAGGTTCTCCAGAAACTCTGCTGAATTCCTTTGCTTAGTGTGCACCAGCATGCGATCCACACTAACCTGCAAAATGAGTGCTAAGTGATTCACCCCTCCCTGCTGAGTGACGGAGGCAGGAAGATCTCCTCTGTGGCCTTGGGTGTCGATGCAGCTTTTTTATCAAGACATGCAGTAAACATCCAACTCTGATGCCTTAAAGTGAGCTTGCTGGAAATGTGGGTACCTCCAGCTTCTAATTTTAGCAGTGGGCCTTAAAATAGTCTGCTCCAGTAAGGGAAGGATTATTAGAAACCAGGCTGGAAACTTCTGTTCTCTTTGTCTGCTCCAAACACATACTGGGAAGCGGGTAGAATACGCTTGTACTTTCTCAATCTGTGAAAACACTAACCATGTCCTTGCTAACATTTTTTAGTAGCTTTTGCGTAGTTCCTTCTCTGCTAACCAGCTGGTGCACTACCTGTGGTGGGTGTGGTTGCGGAGTGCTCCTACCTCTTACCTCGCACTTGAAGAGTTTCCTGGCTCCC
Organism: Pterocles gutturalis; assembly: GCF_000699245.1. Taxonomy (NCBI): domain Eukaryota; kingdom Metazoa; phylum Chordata; class Aves; order Pterocliformes; family Pteroclidae; genus Pterocles; species Pterocles gutturalis. The sequence goes on along the minus strand of NW_010125735.1, from coordinate 17,167 downwards.
CCCAGTTTGTACAGGCCACCACCTCCAGTCAGGTAGCATTTCCTCAGGGGCTGCTCTCGGGAGAAAGATTCAAACTGGGGGTTGGTTGCAGGCAGAGAAACACCAGGGTGGGTGGAGGTCGTACTCCAGAGCCCCTGCCAGCTCTTCTCCTTTCAGTGCTCCAGAGCGAAGGGGGGATTTGAACGGTGGGTGTGTGCAGTGGCAGACTGTGCAGAGTGTGCGCTCAGACTCCCTTTGCCTACCTGAGCTTAGAAGAAAGCCAAAGCTGGTACATGTGAAAGAACTCTCTTCCAGCCCTACCGCAGAGCTGTCACGGAGCAGACCTTGTGTTTCTGCCTAGCCTTATGCCCCAGTTCCTCACCACCCCCATCTTTGTGCTCCCTCTCACAGTATTTTCCAGCTTCATGCACTGCTGTTCAGCCACCGAGCCACGGTGCTGGGAAGGTACCTGCTCGTGACCGGCCCCAGCTGCGTGGTGGCACGATGACAGAAGTGAGGCTCACTTGTAGTGTTGAGCAGATGAGGAGCGTGCCCCTCCAGGCACCGCGGGCTGCGTTCAGCCCGTTAGCCTGCTGTGCCCTCGCTGTGCGCTGCCTTCCCTAGCAGGGCTCGGGAGCACAGACTCTGTACACAGCTGTGCTGCCTGGATAGTTACTAGAAGTTGTAATTTAGGGCCCATAATGTCCACTGACAGCACTTCAGGTGGCAGACAGTCTTTCTGACTGCAAATCAGGTAAATCTGATTCTTGGCAAGGGGTTGCCTGGACATCTTACCTGGGCAGATTTTCACCTCTCCTGTTCTCAAACCTGAGATTTCGGTTGAGTCTTTAAGTAAAAGCTTTAGTTCAGCCAGAAACATTTTGAAACCCCCGTGCAGTATTTTGTAGGTTGCAAGGCCCTGAAATGTTCAGATCCCGCTGAAAGGCTGCGACTGTCCTTGGACCCATGGGTCGCCTTGCTGCTCCTGACAGTGCTGCCCTTAGTCCCTTTGTGCTGCATGTTCTTCTTCCACCAGATGGCCCAGAAAAAGCCCCTTCCAGGTTGTGCATTAACTTGCTCTCCACCCCCTTATGTTGCAAGATGTCAGTAATCATCAGAGGAGAAGGGTAAATAGTAACATCAGGGACAGATGCAAATATTTAGCTTCTCAGAACACTGCTCTGAACACTCTGTATGCAGCCACCAGCGAGCAGGTTTTGCCCTTCTCAATCTGACCTTGAAACCAGAGCGTAGTCTTTTCTCTGCTCGAGGGAACAGTCGCATCTCCTTTGAGCTTTGGGAGACTTTCTTCCACCCGAAATGCTGTTATAGCTCATGATTGGATTGTTCCCTGGAGGTCTGAAATAAAATGATCTTAGCAAACCACAACTGTGAAGCTCTTTGGGAAACTTTCCCTGTCTGCATCAAATGATTCTTAAACAGCTAATGGCATAGGCTTTGGCAAGTTACCACAGCGCTAAGCACTCTTCATTCTCTTAACTTGCTGTCTCCTGCTTAAGTGGCTTCAGGAGCTAGCAAAGACAGGCTGGGGTTGGAGAAGGCAACAACTTTTTCTGTTTGTTGCTCTTCTTGGCTTCACCAGTTGATGTTGCAGTTGCAGAGAGCTTTTGCAGGGGAAAAGAGTGAAGGTGAGAATTCCATGTTAGTATCGCTGGTTGCTGACCAAGCAATCTTTGTCACAGTTGCCACAGCCACCTCGTTGCTGCTGGTTCACGAGAGTAGAAATAGTTGAGTTCCTCAGTGGGCATTCATCCCAGCTGGCCTTGAGCGGGTGAAATGCTAGCCCCTGTGTTCATCATGAGCCGGGGCATCCAGGGTAGGTGCTTCGTGTGTTATCTCTTCTGGCCCCGTGCCCCCAGCTGCTCTGAGCATCGCTGCAGCCAGGAGCTAGCAGTTCAAGGCAGCAGCTGGCAGAGTGGTGTGGCCCTTGCTCACATCCTTGCCAAAGCAGAGGAGCCTAGCTCTGCCCTGCGTGCTCCCCAGGCTTTAGAGGGTTTGCAGAAGAGCTGCGGGCCCTTGGTTCCAGTGCAGAGGGTGCTTCAGTTTAAGCCGCTGCCCCCAGGCTCTGGTTTAAGAGCCCAGCCTTAGTGCTGGTGGCTCTGGCTCCAGAGGAAGGGACGCTCTGGCTGCTTGCTTTCCCGTGCAGGTTTTGCCCTGCGCATCGCTGGGCCATTTCCGACATCCCTGGGAGAGGAGCAGGGACTAGATGGCGCAGTCGGACCGGGCTGAGCACCAGCCCTTCCTGCTGCTCACGGCGAGGCCCCGGCTGAAGTGCAAAGGCCGTCCTGCAAGGGTGCAGCCGAGCAGCAGCTCCGCTCTGCGCCCGTTCCTGGCCAGCTCTTGCCAGGGTTATCTGTGACTCGTCTCTTGGCTCGGTGCATGCAGCAGGCTTCTCTGCAGGGCCTTGGCAGAGGGAGGCAGAGCCGCTGTAGTGGAGCGAATCCAGGCTGAGGGCAGGTAGTCACCTGGGTATTCCCAAAGGGATATACCAGCGTTCCCCTTGAGATGAAACATGGCTTTTCTGCTGGGAAGAGCAAATGGCTGCTCCTTCCTTCTGAGGTTGGCAGTAGCACACAAGCAGCTGAAGCTGCACTTGTCCCCTAAGCACTGAAGACCAGTGATGTGACGGGCACGGGCCCCTGGTTGGTTCTGAGCGCTGCAGCAAGCATTCTTCCTTCCCGTTTACTCTGGATTATCTAACGCTCCCTGTTTTTGGAGTACTCCCATCAGTCTCTTATAAAATGTGCTCCTGCTTGTTGCAGATACTTGGCAAATAGGTCAAAAAGGCACACTCTGGCAATGACCAACCCTACAGCTGAAATCCCTCCAGACTTGCAGAGGCAGCTAGGACAGCAGTCCTTCCGACCCCGGGCTTGGGCTCCACACCTGGTACCCGATCAGCACCGGTGAGTAATGGCACCGGCCGTTCGGGCAGCTTTGCGCCAGGAAACCTGCTCAGATGTCGTCTGGAATGGAGCACTGAGGACATCCCGCTTGGCAGGGAGGGGTGAGGAGGAGGAACGAGTACAAAGAGCAGACCCGCAGAGCAGGGGGTGTCTGATCGTGCTGGGGACACTGGAGTTCTGTGCTGGCGCGGGCTCTGCACCTGCAAATACAGGCAATACAGGGGCAGCAATCAGCTGTCTCTTCCCCTCCGGTCCTGTTTTTGTGGCTGGAGGGGATTTGCTGGAATGGCTGCCGTCACGTAAGGGCTGGGAATAAGCTGTTCCTTTTACAGGAAAGCTTTTCTCTATTGGAAGGGTAGGTGTCAAGCTAGCAGTAGATTGCAGATTTTCTACAGAAGAATTTTGGAGGCAGATGCAGGTAAAAGACTGCACCAAGAGTCATCTATGCCAGAGCTTAAAAACCTCACTGTTCTGCACCAGAGTTGTGTGTTTTGACTGCAAAGTCTCTTTGCAAAGCTCCTCAAGAGTAATTTTATTTCTGATCTGAACCCCTGATGGGAATGATGTGGGGAAAGGAAGGTGGGGTGGGAAGAGAAAATCACCATGTTTGGGAAAGGGGGGACCCTCTGCAGCCTGGATCTAAACATACTCAGTGTGTGGGTGGGACACTCCTGATGGGGAGAGAGGTGTTAATCTGACACAGAGTCCTTGCCACAGCAGCAAATCGGTGATGCTAATGCCACAGAGGGAGCTTAAAAACTGTCCCTCTGAACCTCTCAGTGCCGAGGGTGCAAACTGCAGAGCTTGCTGCCTGTTGATCTCGATCGACTGTTGAGAAAGCAGTCGCCTACCAGGCTGGATTGGTGCTCGTGCTCAATCTTCCAGCCAGCTCATGCTGGCAAGCTTGACAAAGCGCTTTTTATTGTAGCCAGAGACCTGCTGAGCTGAGCACTGATGTAATCAGCAGAGACAGGTGAACTCTGAGCAGTGCTAGTGCCACGCTGGAACTCCGGAAAACCAAGATAAGCACCTCTATACCCTGAAGTTACTCCCTCATAGAGGTGCTTGGGGGATGGGAAGGGCAGGAGGGGAAAGATTTCTAGGGTCTTGATAGGAAGAGGAGTGCAGCTTGCAGAACAACCAGAATGTGCTGTATCCTGCTTTAAGGATTGCTTCAAATCGTAAAGGTAAGCTGGGTCCCTCACGCACTGCAGGAATTGATTTTTTACAAGACTGTCAAAACACACTTACCCTGTAAATATGCTGGTGTCACCTCTGCCTCTTGGCTGTGGAGTCCTGAGGCTGTTGCATCATGAACAGGGTGGTATCTGCCCGTTCCACCCTCGTTGTCTTAATGCACTGTGAGCCTGCCTCACGTTTTACCTGCAAAATCACAGAAACTTTATCGGACCGTGGCCTAAACAGATTGCCCCATGTTGTGTCCGAGATACGTGTCCCAGAAACCGTTAGCAGTCTTGTGTCATCACATAAATGGACCTCAATTACCGAATGGCAGGTGGGTTTTATGTTAGCACTGGATGTTTTTAAGCCACCTTATTCTGTAGGACCTGGTTTTGGTCACAATAGCTTAGTATCGGAAAGCAGAATTGAAGTATGACAATTGTACAAGGCAATTCAGTTGTTCTGCTTTGGCTCTGCAGCCTCAGTGTAGTTTTATCTGTAGCTTCTGCTTTCCATCAGTAGGACAGGAGATCAAATGGATCAGGAGAACGGACAGGATGGCATCAAAAGGCAGGGGCACAGCTCTATCCTTGGAAGAAAGTTGTGTGTCATCTATAGAAACTGCTAAGGCAGACCAGGTGCCAGGAACTGAGCCCAGCGTGCTGGAAGTGGTCCAGCGTCAGTCACCTGCTGATAAGGGAGAGCCTCTCCAGGAGACAGTGTCACTTCTTGGAAAGGGCTTCAGTGAAGAGCCCCATTCAGGGCAGCCACAGCAGGAAAGTGCCCGCAGTCATGCAGTTCAGGACCGCAGCGGTGTGCAGCCAGCTGGGCTCCTGCTGGCTTCTGTGCCAGGATGCTGGAGGTGCTGTAAAGATCGCATCTCCGTCACCTTCTCCCAGACAAAGGCCACAGCCTGTAGCGTGAAGTGTTGTTTGCTGGGTTTCACAGGGTGCATTTGCACAGAACCCATCAGGGCAGGCAGAGCAACCTGGCTCTGTTTGTTATAAGGCACACTGTGATGTGTGTATGGAAAGGTGGCTTTGCTGGTGATCATACAGGTGGCACCTGATAGCAGGGCAGCAGCTTAGGGCTTGACTTTCATCATGGGGAGCCCCAACTTTGGGAGAAAACATCTCCTGAAAAAAAAAAAAAAATCTGGCTCCCTCTGATGGTGAAGAAGAAACCAAATTGTGCAGGGAAAGTGCTTGTAGCTCCTTGGGCACAGTTGCCTCAATACTGGCTGTGTCTGCTTTTCCAGTGTGCCCATTCTGATTGCCCGGTGCCAAGCATCCAGGCAACTGGGAGACTCTGGATGTGAAGCGACAGCTTGGTTAATGCACTAGAAAGATCTCCCCTAATGTGCAGTTACGCTCCTGCCTTTTTGGTTTTTAAATTCAGTGCATCCCTAAGCATGGCTGCCAGCCCCCCTTCCCCCTCAGCGGCAGCAGAACTCATCAGGTTCCTTTCTCCAGGTGCCCCTGCTGTTTTCTGCAGCCGTCAGATGTAGTCAGGGGTCCTGGGGAGCTTGAACGCTCAGGAAGTGGCTACTGAAGAGGTGAATTTACATTTTTAGGTTGCTGTAAACCTTTTCCATCTGAGGGGTAGATGTATCTGAATGGATGGACAATGAGTTGCAGCCCATCTGGAATCTGGTTTGTGGCTGAGTTGTCTCCAACCTTAAAACACATTTATCTGCCCAGGCACTGAGGATATTCGGTAATCCTGTTTCCTTTTCACGGTGACGGTGGCACTTTATTTCTTGATCTAAACCATGATTTATTCAGGGTGAGTGGGCAGGTAGAACTCGGCATGACTGGTGTAAATGAAATGTCTCTGTACCGGGGTCTGGTTTTCAGCTGGCATCACTAACCCGCTTCCCCATGTGTTCAGTTCTATTTACAAGGACTCAAATACTCTGCACCTCCCCACCGAACGTTTCTCCCCGGTTCGGCGCTTCTCTGATGGTGCTGCCAGCATCCAGGCTTTCAAAGCCCACCTGGAGAAGATGGGCAATAACAGCAGCATCAAACAGCTTCAGCAGGTAAAGGACAGGGGTGGGGGACCTCAAAAGAGCCTCTGCAAGGGCTTTGTATTGTCATGCAGCGGTGGCTTTCCAGCTGAGGAGCTGTTGCCCCTCTATACTCCTGCAGCACCCCTGCTGAGTGTCCTTTAAGCATATGTGCTGTTCACCAGCAGGCTGGGAACCTTGGGGGCTTCCCACCCCCTGTTTTCTGGGGAGCAGACCGGGTGCCATGCCCACACGTGGGCTGTTCTGCCTGCCTTTGGGGGTCCCACCAGCCCTGTCAGGCTGCGGCTGCTGCTCTCCCACGGTTTCTGTGGCAGCAGAGTTTGGGGCTGTTCCAGGGTGTTGTGGGAAAAGGGCAGTTCCTTCTGCCGCAGTTTGGAGAGGATTGTATGCTGTTCACTGCACAGCCTGCGCACGTCTTATCAATGGCTTGGGCAGGATTTGGTCCCAGGACAGGCCTTTCACCTTGCAACATGGTAGAAATAGGAGATGCTCTTTTCACCTTGAAGTTAGCATTGCTAGAGTGCATTTTATCACTGTGCTTGCAGCTGGGTGTCATGTGCACCCGTTTCTTTTCTGTTGTCCAAGGCTTGAGCTTGCCATGTTAATACACACCTGATTCTGTCAAGTTAAATTCATTGGGCTTGCTTTCCTGGCTTTTTTCAGCTGGGTAGGCTGCAGAAAGTTCCTGTTTGCAGAAAAAGGTCACTTAGAGGGTGTGTTGGATCTGTTACAGGAGTGCGAGCAGCTTCAGAAGATGTATGGTGGGCACATGGACGAGAGGACGCTGGAGAAGACGCAGCAGCAGCACATGTTGTACCAGCAGGAGCAGCACCATCAGATTCTTCATCAGCAGATTCAGGTACTGGAGCCCACGCCAGAACTTCTGAAGTCTTCGCTGTGCCTTCCTGCATGGCTGCTGAGACAAGGACTGAGCGGGTCTGGTAGAATTGAGGAGGGTGGATTGCTTGGCTTGCTGTGATGACGTTTCAGCAGTGATGTTTGCACAGCTGCTGCGATAGCCAGAGCTGCAGCAGGGATTGAGTATTTGGTGAATCTGGATATATCCTATTTCACCAGTCAATGTTTCTGATTTTACTAGTTGAGACATTATTGATTGCAAACACTTCTTGTTTTCTTCTGGTTCAGGACTGTATCCGGCCACCCCAACCATCTCCACCCTTGCAAGCTCCATGTGAAAACCAGCCAGCTCTGCTCACTCACCAGCTTCAGAGGTAAAGAAATTGCTGCAGTAGAGCTCTGAGAAATGGACTTTACTCTTACTCAAGCCCAGGGATGAGCTCATACACGTAGGAGACTCCGAGGCTGAGTTGGAAGTGTGTAAAGTCAGAATGGCGTAGCCAGTTCCCAGGTGACTGTGCCTGTTCCTTTCAGCTGGATTCTGTCTGAAGTACTTTTAGAAGCAAAGAAACAGGATTCAAAGGCACAAACCTGCTTTGAACAGATGATAGACAGTCCTGCCCTTTGACTGCCTTGAAAACACATTGCCTTCAGTACCTGGTTTCTTTCATGCTTTCTCCTCAGAGCTGCTACTGGACATCTCACAGCTTTTCAGGCTTTGGGTTGGGTGACCGTCCTTGGCTTCAGCACCCTGACTTGTAGATGAGGCAGGCTGAGTTACGGGAAAGGAGAAAAGGAAGGTTTCTCACAGGCCCCACAGAGTCAGGTGGCGAGCCTGCAGTGTCTTTGTTCCCCAGGTTTGTGTTGTAGCCACTGGGTTATGCTTGCTGCCTATGTGAGCTGGGCAGGTTAGGTGGCTCTCGGAAGAGAAGCCAAGCTGCAAAGATCCCAAACAAGGGCTTTATGGTGTTTATTTAAAATGAGAAACGCAGCATTTGGTGTCAGCTCTCACAGTGGAAAAGGCATCTTCATGAGGTGCGAGCATGATGGCGAGGTGCTTCTTTCCCTGCGCAGGTTACGGATTCAGCCATCCAGCCCGCCCCCGAACCACCCTAACAACCATCTCTTCAGGCAGCCAAACAGCAGCCCCCCTCCTGTGAGCAGCAGCGTGCTCCAGCCCCACGGTAAGCGCCGGCGGTTTACGGAGCCATCTGCGCTCCTCCAGGCAGGCCACTTGGCAGAACCGTGTGGTCCTGTCGAACCCCCGGTGAAAACAGCGCGTAGGGGAGCCGGGGGCTTTGGCTCCCCCCTGCAGCCTTGTCCTTGCGCAGTTTGCCGATGATGTAAAAGATTCTCCATCTGGCAGCAAGGGCTGGTGTTATCGAGAGCATGCGAGGAGCTGCCAGCTGGAGATTGCTGTTGGGTTTCTTGTCATAAGATCCTTACTTATTGCTCCCGGGGGTGGGGAGGAAGGGCTGATATTCTTGGGTTTATGCAAATCACTGTCAGCTCCGCTTTGTTTCCTTTTCTGTGCAAGGGGCCCTAG
>NW_010125735.1:0-8150 GCF_000699245.1 Pterocles gutturalis | reverse complement strand
CGACAGCGCCGAGTCGCACAGGTAAGGCCGCTGGCCACCTCTGCGCCGCTTGCCTGAGCTGGGAGCAGGGAGGAAGAAGTGGGGACACGTATCTCAGGCTGAGATGTGATTTCCTCGCCAGCCCAGGGCTGCACTGCCCTGGTTTTGGGGAGTGAGGTGTCTCGCTGCCCCTGGGCAGCAGTTCCTGAGCCAGGTCGGGGCTCTGGGACTTGGCCGTGCTGCTGTATCGCTCCTGCACGGAGCCGCTCTGTCCTCTTCCTGAGCGGAGAAGGCAGCCCGGCATGCCTCACCCAGCCGGAGCTGCTGCAGTTCAGTCACTTGTTCTTTTCCCTTCTTTGCAGCCTGAATGTGAGCAGGTATCCCCCCGCCAACTACGACCAGGTGCACTTACACCCCCACCTGTTCCCGGAGCAGCCTCGCGTTTCCCCCAGCAGCTACAGCCCGTCAGGAGGAGTTGGGTATCCTCCAGCTCAGCAAGCTCTGAAAGTCCCGCAGCTTGACCAGTATCCCAGTTTCCCTCAAAATGCACATCAGCAACAGCAGCACTACACTGCATCGGCACTACAGCAAGCACTGTTGTCCCCGACACCTCCCGACTACAGCCGACACCAGCAGGTACCGCACATCCTCCAGGGACTGCTTTCTCCCCGGCACTCGCTCACGGGACACACGGACATGCGGCTGCCCCAGGCAGAATTTGCACAGCTCATCAAACGGCGGCAGCAACAGCAGCAGCAGCAAGATTTTCAAGAGTTGTTCAGGCATATGAGTCAAGGAGATGCTGGGAATATGGGCGCCAGCGTGGGACAGAACCTCTCGGAGCGCCAGTCCTTGTCCTTGCCTTACCAGAGCGCTGACACGTACCACCCCCAGAACAGCCCCCAGCATCTCTTAAAAATCAGGGCGCAGGAATGTATCCAGCCGGTACCCACGGCAGTGCCGCCGCACGGATACGTACACCAGCCGGCCCTGTTCCATTCAGAGAGCATGGAGGAGGACTGCGCGTGCGAGGGCACCAGGGACAGCTTTCCTGACAGTAAGAGTTCAAACACATTGACCAAAGGTTGCCACGAGACCCCTCTGCTTGTAAACGCAGGAGGGCACGGGGACCCAGAATCTTTGCTAGGAACTGCTAACCACGCGCAGGAGCTGGGGACGCATCAGTACAGACATCAGCCCGCTGCTGGATTCAGTAGGAATAAGGTGCCCAGCAGAGGTAAGGCTTCCTGCTGCTCGCGCAGACGGAACGCGCCTCCCTGCTGGCCGCGTGCCGCTTGCCTTCCTGCCGGAGGACACCGTCTCTGCCAGCACGGCAAGGGCTTCGTGACATATTTTGCATAGCATGGCATTACCTAGATTCTTTTTGGCTTTCGTGGCCTGAAGTAAATTGCAGGCATAGTCTCTGTAATAAACAGTGTTAAATAAGAAGGGAGCCTGACCGGCTGCTCCTCTTTGGAGTTTGACCTACTTCTGCAGGCAGGTAACGACCAGGGCCCAGAGTGCTGCCATCGTTCCAGGGATGCTGTGTGCTCCCGCCGTGTTTGTTCTTGCTGGAGATGTTCCCATCCTGTGTAGACAGCAGGCTGGAAGCAGTGCAGTCACTGGTGTTCCCCTAACTCCAGCAGTGTATTCCTTCTCTCACGAACAGACCCTCGATTCGGGTATTGCTAAAGCTCCCACAAACATGCACAGTGAGAGTGGCGGTAGGTGTCTTGCGGCTAAGGCTGCCTTTCCACAGCTCCTCTGGTGCTTTGGGAAGCAGCAGCAAAACCCTGAGCCCTGCTTGAACGGGCAGGGGTTGGTTCTGCAGAGAGTGAGTTGAAACTTGCCTGTAGCCTCCGCAGACCTTTTCTGCTGGTTGGAAGCAGTCACACCTTTCCTCCTTGGCGGCTGCACTGGCAGCGGTGCCCCGCAGGAGAAATTCCTGCTTGAGCTGTAAGGACAAGCAAGAAAAACACCATCTTAGCCCCTCGCTAAGAGGGCTTTGAAGAGGCTTTCCCGGTTGAGCCGGTGGATCAGTATTCACCGCAGGACCAAGCTGCGCTGGGCTGAAGCCATCGGCTTGCCCTTGGCACAGAGAGCCCTATTGCAGAGGAGCAGTGTCCCAGCCACAGGAGGCACGGCTTTGTTTGGGGACACAGCGCGGGCTTGTTGGAAAAGTACTGGGTTGGAACAGGCTGGCTCACAGGGCAGAGCGGGCACGCCAAGCCATGGCCCCCGAGAGCGCAGGCGGGGGTAGGGACAAGCACGGCTTTTCTGAAGTTTTCTTAAATTTTGGGTTACTGGTGTGTTTGCTCTCGCACCTCCATTTCTCTGCTGTGCTTGAAGCACAAGAGGGAGGAATCGCCCCAGGGTAGGCAGAGTTTGGGAACTCTGGAGGTGCGTTTTGTGCCAAATCACGAGTTTGCATCTTCATATCGCAGACCGTTAGATGAACAAGATTTAGTGAAGTCAGAAGATAAATTTCTGCCCCTGTGCTGATGGTGCTGGAACCGGTTACACAAGGGAAAAGGACTTTAGCCCACAAGACTTTGTAAATGAGTAAAAGCAAGTAAATGTTTACAAATAGCATTGTGTAAGCCCTTCTGACAGTGCTGTTTGGAGGGCCCACGTAGTAAACCATGTCCTGAGATACAGCTGCTGGCACTGCGTTCCTCCTGGCTTCACCAGCCCGCTTGGGATCAGCTCTGCGCTGCTCCGGTTCCAGGCAGAGTCCACATCTAAGCAGCCTGGGTGCCCTTACCTACAGTTAAATCCTATAAAACCTCGCTGTACAAGCCACTAGCATTTTGTTTGCATGTAGTGCACCCCCGTGTTTCCGAGCGAGCTGTGCACAGCGCTGGCCAAGCGCGGCTCCTCTCCTCCAGTGCTGGTGCTCCTGGCTGGGCTCTCTCAACCTCGTCCTCAGGCTTTCCCGTTATTTTCCCTGTACTGTGGTACAAAGCTGCAGCTCCTGGAGAGGGAGAGTATCTTCTCTTCTTGTGCAGCTCTCCAAGTGTGTTTTCCCTAGAACAGAGCATAACTTTGCCGTGTTGACCCTGATGAAAGAGCCCTGGCTTGCCTGTCAAGCATCTGCCGCAGATGGTAGCTGGAGACTCTGCGTGTCGACCACATTTGTGTTTGGGATGTGACTGAACCGCCTCTGAACGGCTCAGCTCCGGTTCTGCTCCAGCCTGGCCATGGCAGGGCTGGGAATGCTGCCCGTGGGAAGCCTGCCTCGCCTCGCCCTGGGAGAGCCGAGCTGGCGGCGGTGGCCCTGCCCGCGGTGCCAGTGCCTGGCGCAGGAGCCCCATCCTCCGTGGGAGTGGGGACAAAGCCTCTCCTGCTGCTGGAGCAGGGTCGGGGCGAGGAAAGGAGCGTGAATCCAGGCAGGACCGAGCTGCATCCCCAGAGGAGCTGTGCTGGCTGTGGGAAGCGTGGGGTTGTCATTTGGGTCAGGGCTATTCCATGCTGGGGGGATGAATCCCACTGTCCCTTGTCACCTGCAGCGGAGGGGCCGGTGCCGGGCTCGCTGCGGGACCCGGCTGCAGGAGCACTGCTGCACAGCGGGGCTGTTTGTGGAGCTGGAGAAGCAGCCTGCTGGCCCCAAGAACCGTTCCCACAGTTGGAGCGGCGTCCCAAGCACCGTGTGGGTGGCACAGCTCCGCCAACATCTGTTACCTCATGTTTTCTTTCTCGCTTTTCCGGGAAAGCTGACTGTTAACCGCACGTAACCCCATGGTTGTGCAAAGGAAGGGGGAGGCCAGCCGCATTGCGGCTGCCCCGGGACGGGGTTACTGCAGGACTGCCGAGCCTCCGAGGGAGGAAGGGCATCGCGAACGGCGTGCAGAGCTCGGGCGGCAGGCTGTGCCTGGGACGGGGTCTCGTTTGGATCCGGGTAACTTTACGGGCAGGTCTCTTTGGGGAGCATCTTTGTGGCATCTGGTGGTGGCCGTCCCAGCCAGGAGGTGTGGTGTCCCGGCACAGCAGGAGATGGCTTCCCGCTGGCCAAAGCCCCCCAAAAGCAGATAGCTGCTGCCGGGGATGTACCTGTGCGGTGTCATTTCAGGGCAGCTCCCCTGTTTGTGCTCCGCAGGGCTGCTCGCTGACAGCGAGCTGTTTACGTGCGTCGCACCCAATGATAGGCTTCTCCATACCTCAGGACTTTTTTCAAAACATCTTGTTCTTGATGACAGGAGGTTTTGCTTGATAGGAATGTAGCCTTTACCCTTGGTCATAAGAGCTTGCGGTGAGGATGGACTTTGCCAGGCAGAACACTCATCTGCTCCTGCAGCCAGATTGTAGGAGGGCAGGGAGAAGTCATCTGATAAAAGCAAACATCCTGGCCAACTCTTCCAGAAAGATTATGTTGCTGACAATTGCCAAGGGGCCCTGCTGGAACATCCCGCGTTGGAGGCTGGGGAGACGCTCTTGTGTAACAATGTGGGCGAGCCGGGGCTCAAGGGGATGGCGGCAGTGCTGGGAGCAGTTGGAAGGCTCTGGTTCTGTGCTGTGGTGCTCCTGCCCCTGTCCCAGCAATTTTAGGCTGCTTTTGTAGACCTGATCGGAGGAAGCTAGCACTGAGTTCTTTTGGGGTCTTTGGGATCTCAGTGCCGAGTGCCGGACAGCGATCGGTGTTCACGCCGTCAGATCTCAGACCCACAGTTTTGTGGTGGCGCGTGTTGCCGAGAGCTGCAGGTTCCTTGTACTAATCTGTCGCTTTTCTGTCTTGATTTTCAAGAATCCATCGTAGGGAACTGTATGGACAGGAGTTCCCCTGGCCAAGCGATGCAGGTACCTGACCACAATGGGCTGGGCTACCCTGTGCGACCCGCCTCCAGCGAGCACCCACGGCCCCGGACCCTGCAGAGACACCACACCATCCAGAACAGCGATGATGCCTACGTAGGTGCTCCTCCTTCGCTCAGGGTTTGCCCCAGGGCTGGCTGCTGGAGCTGCAGCATCTCTTCTTTTTCCTCCAAGGTCCTGCTGAGGAACCGGTCTGGGCTGCCCCAGGCCTGGCTCTGCCCGCAGAGAGCTTTGCAGACGCACCAAGGCCAGCCTTCGGTTCTGCGCTGCTGCTGCGCGAGTTGGCCGTGGCAGCCCAGACCTTGACGGAGAGCACAGAGCAGCTGCTCCGCTTCCCCTGGGTTTTGGGCCGCTGGGAACTGTCCTGCGCAAACCTTGATGAGTTCTTTGCAGCAGCTCCCTTCCGCTATAAATGAGAAGGATGATCCCCTGGTTAGTTCAGGGTAGTCTGGAAGGGACTTGGCCTGTCCAGTCTGCTCTCGTGTTGTGGGGACATGGGCTGTGCCCAAGCTGTCCCTGATGAACATTTTCACTTGCACTTAGAAACCATCGCTGAAGAGCGCCGGGGGAGCAGCGGGATGCCTTGCCCCCAGCCCCCATTGACTTGTGTCCCGCTGTCTCCGCAGGTGCAGTTAGATAACTTGCCTGGAATGAGTTTAATGGCAGGAAAAGCACTCAGCTCTGCTCGGATGTCTGATGCCGTCCTCAGCCAGTCGTCGCTGATGGCCAGTCAGCAGCTGCGCGACAGGGAGAGCGAGGGTAAGGACCTGGCTGAGCTGCAGACGCATGGCACGGAGGGTGTCAGGGGTGTTCGGGGCCTGGGGCAGGACCTGAGAGGGAACAGCTTGCAGCCTGCTGGCCTGAACCTCATGCTGGAGCTGTGCCTCCTTCCTGCTCCTTGTGCAAGCTCTGACGTTGTTCCTTGACCTTGCAGAATGTGGGGAGAGTTTGGAAGGTCAAGAGCATCCCAACCTGGGTGATGGCAACCAGCATCTAAACACCTCCTGTTACCCGTCGACGTGTATCACAGACGTCCTGCTGAGCTACAAGCACCCAGAGGTGCCCTTTGGGATGGAGCAGGCAGGGGTGTAACCCGGAGGGAGTGAGTATTCCAGGCTCCTTCTCTTTCCAGCTGCAAGCCTCGGGTTGCCTTGGTGGCAGAGCCAAAGGCTTGGTGGCCTCACTTTGTGTGGCTCTTTCCTTTTCCCCTTGCACTGAAGGGAGAGACCATCAGCTCTGAGCTTCTGCTCTGGAGGCTGTCTGCTGTGCCCCCGTTTTTTTGGGGACAGCACCCCTCCTTTCCAGCCTTTGCTGTTCCTGCAGAGCCCCGTTGCATCGGGGGGTTTCCCTCCTGGGGCATGTGGGGCTGGGCTGGGAACGTGGTAGAGGGCTGTGGAAGCAGAATTGCCATCTCTGGTGTCTCCTAACATCTCTGCTTCTCTCTCTCTTGCAGGTTTTATGTACAGCTTTGAAACGAAAAGGTCCATTTTAAACCAACAGTATCTAGCAGCATTGCGCCAAATTGCCGTAGTATTTCTGACTAACTGGAATACCATGGCCCCTTTCCTCGTCATCACTTCATCCAGTGTGTTGTTCCTTTGGTTTCTTTAATTTTTGCCATATTTGCCTGTAACTCCAGCTATCACAGAAATAACCAGAGAACCTGAGTCCTACACGTCGGCAGAGGATTCACGGAGCCTGAGCACTGAGTCTGGTTTGGAGGGCTTTGACCAGGGCCAGGCGGCCCCCCGGGGCACAGCCAGCGGACGGACGGGACTGCCACCTCCCCGGAGCCTGTCCTGGCCGGGAAAGGAGCAGGCGGGCATGGAGCAGGGTCCGAGGGGATCCCCAGCGCTCCCCGGGCAGCCAGGGGCTGTGCTGTCCTGCCACCCTTTACCCCTTTGCACTGGGGAGGGGCCCAGTGGGAGCCGAACCCGGCAGCGCTGGCGGGGGTTGAGGATGGGGCCAGCAGATCGTGCATCCCCCCAGGGCTCCGGCCGGCTGCGGGGACACCCTGGTGCAATACGCTTCTCGTCTCATCTCTGTCTGCGTTTGTTCCTTCTCTCCGTTTGTCAGTGTGCCGAAAGGATCGCCTCTTCCCCACCCCCTTCTAACCTTTTCTTTTCAAATCCACAAACAACTTGGGGTTTGTTTTTTTTCCTTTTTCCTGGTTTACTGTAGGGAAGACAGACTTTTCTTTGTTCTCTTCGCTTCTCCTCCTGATCATGTAGGAATTGTTTTTTGGTAAATGTTGTTTTATTATTATTGTTATTAATAAAAGGCAAAAGGAATTTCTGTTTGAGAGAAATTTTTAACTAGATTCTGTTCTATATGAATTGTGACTTGCACCTTTTGTTCAAAGTATTTTATTTCTTTTAATGACATTGTACTTGTGACTGGTTTTCTCTCGTGCCAGTGGCGACAGTGGTATTCTCCTTTCTACAGTTCAGACGTGCTTAGATCTCTCCTTTGTCCTTCTTGCCATCCTTCCCTCCACGGATAGAGCACGAAGCTCCCCCCCAGCCGGGGCTGGGGAGCACTTGGCCTCATCATTGCCTTTGGGACTTGAGAAGCTACAGCTCAAATTCCTCTTCTTATTGACACTTTTCTGGAATATTTTGTAAAAAAGGAAAAAAGTGACCCAGCCCCCCTGAATTTGCACAGAAGGAAGTGTGAAACCAGCACAGCAGAGGTGACTTTGCTATCCGTACCCGTGCCTCTTCCCGGCCTCCCCCTGCTCCCCGCCGCGGGAGGAGAACGCCAGCGGGACACGGGGAGCCCGGCGGGGCCCAGCGGGAAACACTGCAAGCCTTTCGCTCTGTACCTTTGGTTTGTTTTCCTTTTGTTTACATGACACTGTATTTCTGGGAGAGTCGACGGCCACCCTCCAGCAAGCATCCGAAACAGCAGGGACTCGCTTAACCGTGCCATTTCGCAGCATCACACTTTTTTTATCATTGCTTTGTATTGTAGTAATCAATACGCGCAGTATATGTTGAATGTATATTAATATACTTTGCTATTATTTCTGTTTTTTGGAAATGTCAGAAGTATTTTTTTTTTTCTTCCTCATTTATGTTGGACTAAAAAAGTTCCGGTAAATCTTCAGTCCATTTTTTTTTGTGGGTCACTTGCAACTAGTCAATTAGTTGGACAGTGGGATCATGACAAATAAAACCATGATGATGATCTTCCCTGCTCTCCTCTTTGCCTTGTTGCTCAACGCCTGCTGCGGAGGCGGGACCCTCTTGGGGTGGCGGAGGGCAAAAGCTCGAGGTGCAGTGGCACAGCCGTGTCCTCAGTCTGTCCCCAGCACTGTCCCCTCCTCTGCTGTGTCCCCATGGGAGGATGCAGGGCTGCGC